>NC_133924.1:402042-576125 GCF_964199755.1 Larus michahellis
ATGGAGGAGGATGACGACCGGAGGAGGAGGAGGGAGGAGGAGGAGGAGCTACCCCAGGTGGACGCGCTGATGCCGCAGGAGCCCCGAGCTCTGTTTGAAGCCCTTCCCGCACTGGGGGCACCGGTGGGGGCTCTCCCCGCCGTCCCCGTCCCCGCCGTCGCCGTCGCCGTGGCTGCGCCGGTGCTTGAGGAAGGCCGAGCTGTAGCTGAAGCTCTTGCCGCAGTCGCCGCAGGCGTAAGGTCGCCGGCCCGGCCGGATCCGTCGACGACCGTCGAGGTGGGAATCGCGTTCCAAGCCCTTCCCGCACCGGGAGCACCGGCAGGGCCTTTCCCCTCCTCGGCCGCCGCGCTGTTGCCGCCGGCACCCGCACGGACACCGACACCGACACCGACACGCCGCTTCCGAGCTCCGACCGAAACTCGTCCCGCTTTCGGAGCGGGGATACGGCGGCCGGTCGGCACGAGGCGACCGGATTTCCGTCGCCTCCGAGCTCCGGTGGTGGTTTCCGCCGCCGCCGGCGAGGGAGGGGAAGGGCCGGGGGCCGGCGTGGAGGCGCTGGTGGGCGTTTCGGTTGGAGCTGCGGGTGAAGCCCTTGCCGCAGTCCAGGCACTTGTAGGGTTTTTCCCCTCCGGCTTGCTCCGAACGGCGGGAATAACTCTCCCGGCATCGCCCGCAAGCGTTCGCCGCGTCTTCCCCGTCGTCGTCGCCGCCGCCATCTTGTTGGCGACGCCGCCGCCGCCATCGCCGGCGTCGCGCCGGGTGCTCCTGGACGAAGCGAAGGGGATCCCAGGGCCGGGGGGGGGATGCGGGGCGGGGGGGGCTGCTCCGACAGGCGTCTCCCGAAACGGGGAAGTGGGAAACCATTCCCTCGGCTCCCCGGCACGGCGTGACGGCGAGCTCCGCCGGTTCGGAGAGGAACGGCTCCGGGGATTCCTCTTCTCCCTCCTCCTCGCTTCCCGTGCCGTCGTCTGCGGGGGACAATATTTTTTTTTGGGGGGGGGGGGGGGGGGATGAGGATTCCGTAGGGGGGGGGAAACTCCACGGCGGAGCGGGAAAGCTCTTCCCGACCCGGCCCTCCGCCGCCATCCCGGATTCCCACCGTTATCCCGCATTCCCACCGGTTTGGGATGGGCGTCCCGCCATCGTAGCGATGGCCCTCGCTCCTCCGTCCCCCTTTTTTTTGGGGGGGGGATCCGGGATATTGGGGGGGGGTTGGGGGTGGGAAATGGGTTCCCGCCTCACCTGGGGGGGCCACCCTGAGGATTTCCCATTCCTTGGAGTCGTTGGGATCCGGCACCCCCAGCTCTTCCTCCGGCTCCAACCGGGAGACGACGTTGGGTTTGGGGAGGGGGAATTCTGCGCCGGGAGTTGTTGTTGGGGGGGGGGGGGGGGGGTTTAAAAAAAAAAAAAAAAAGGGGGTGAGCGTTTGGGGGGGGGGTGTGAAATTGATATTAAACGCTATAAATATCTATTTTTTTTTTTTTTTTTTGGGATAAAAGGCCACAAAAGCCGTTTCCCGCCGGGGCTTCTGCCACCTCCCCGGGCGGGATGTGCCCCCCCCCCCGCCCCCCGCCACCAGCGCCACATTCCCCTCCCCCCCCACCTTAAAAATACACCCAAATCCCCCCAAAATGGCACTTGCACTTTCCTCCTTTCCCCCCCTCCCCCAACGCCCTAAAAAATACCCAAATCCCCCCCCCAAAATGGCACTCCCCCCCAAAAAAAACCACACAAATCCCCCCAAAATGGAACTCCCCCCCCCAAAACCGAAATCCCCCCAAAATGGCACTTCCCCCCCCCCAAACCCAAATCCCCCCAAAATGGCACTTTCCCCCCCAAAAAAAAGCCAAGTGGCCCCAAAATGCACTTCCCCCCCCCCAAGAAAACCCCAAATCCCCCAAAATGGCACTTCCCCCCCCCCAAAAAAACCCCCCCAAATCCCCCCAAAATGGCACTTTCTCCCCCCTCAAAAAAAACCCCCCAAATCCCCCCAAAATGGCACTTTCTCCCCCCCAAAAAAAAAACCCAAATCCCCCCAAAATGGCACCTCCCCCCCCCCAAAAAAACCCAAATCCCCCCAAAATGGCACCTCCCCCCCCCACCCCCCCCGGCCTAAAAACCCCCAAATCCCCCCAAAATGGCACTTCCCCCCCCAAAAAAACCCCCAAATCCCCCCAAAATGGCACTTTCTCCCCCCCCCAAAAAACCCCCCAAAATGGCACTTCCCCCCCCCCAAAAACCCCCGCCAAATCGCCCTAAAATGGCACCTCCCCCCCTCCACCCCCCCCCGGCCTAAAACCCCCCCAAATCCCCCCAAAATGGCACTTTCTCCCCCCTCAAAAAAAACCCGCCAAATCCCCCCAAAATGGCACCTCCCCCCCAAAAAACCCCAAATCCCCCCAAAATGGCACCTCCCCCCCACAAAAAAACCCCAAATCCCCCCAAAACGGCACTTCCCCCCCCCCCCAAAAACCCCGCCAAATCGCCCTAAAATGGCACCTTCCCCCCCCGACTCCCCCCGGCCTAAAACACCCCCAAATCCCCCCAAAACGGCACTTCCCCCCCCCCCAAAAAAAACGCCAAATCCCCCCAAAATGGCACCTCCCCCCCCCCCGTCCTAAAAACCCCCCAAATCCCCCCAAAACGGCACTTCCCCCCCCCAAAGAAAACCCCTCAAATCCCCCCAAATGGCCCTTTCTCCCCCCTTTTCCTCCCCCCCCCCCCGCGCGATGCTGAACCCCGGGGGGGGATACGGGGGGGGGGGGGGAGGGGGAGGAGGGCGGGGCGTGGCCGGGGCGTGGCAGGGCGTGGCCGGGGCGTGGCCGGTCCTTACCCATCAGGAGGAGGGACTCCAAGCTCTCCTGCATCTCGCCGGTGCCGCCCCCCCCCCCCCCCCCAAAAAAAAGCCCCCTCGGAGACAAAAGGGGGGGGGGGGGAAAGGGTGTGTCGTTCCCCCCCAACCCCCACCCCGCGACCCCCCCCTCGCTCGGGGCGGGTCCTCCCGGGGGGGGGGTGGGGGGGGGGGGGGTCGTTACAGGGAGCGCCCGAGCATCGCCCCCCCCCCCAAACCTTGACGGCAAGAGGGACCCCCCCCCCCGGGAGCCCTGGGGGGGGGGGGGGGAAGGGGGTGTCCCGGGGTGGGGGGGGGGGGGTTGTTCCCGGGGGGGGGGTCCCGGGGAGGAGGCGGCGGCGGCTCCGGTCCGGGCGCCGGATGGAGGAGGCGGCGGTGACCCGGGAAGTGCAGCCTCCGGCGGGGGAGCGGGGGGGCGGGATGGCGGCGCCTCCTCCAGCTTCATCCCTCCTCCTTCATCCCTCCTCCATCCTCATCCCTCCTCCAGCCTCATCCCTCCTCCTTCATCCCTCCATCCCGGCATCCCTCATCCCTCCTCCTTCATCCCTCCTCCATCCTCATCCCTCCTCCTTCATCCCTCCTCCATCCCTCCTCCATCCTCATCCCTCCTCCAGCTTCATCCCTCCTCCCTCCTCCATCCTCATCCCTCCTCCCTCAATCCATCCCTCATCCCTCTTCCCTCCATCCCTCCTCCATCCCTCCTCCATCCTCATCCCTCCTCCTTCATCCCTCCATCCTGGCATCCCTCCTCCCTCCCTCCTCCCTCCATCCCTCCTCCCTCCATCCTCCATCCTCATCCCTCCTCCTTCATCCCTCCTCCATCCTCATCCCTCCTCCCTCCCTCCTCCCTCCCTCCTCCATCCATCCCTCCTCCTTCATCCCTCCATCCCGGCATCCCTCATCCCTCCTCCTTCCATCCCTCCTCCATCCCTCCATCCCTCCTCCATCCTCGTCCCTCCTCCCTCAATCCATCCCTCATCCCTTCTCCCTCCATCCTCATCCCTCCTCCTTCATCCCTCCTCCAGCCTCATCCCTCCTCCCTCCCTCCTCCATCCATCCCTCCTCCATCCCGGCATCCCTCATCCCTCCTCCCTCCATCCCTCCTCCATCCCTCCTCCATCCTCATCATCCTCCCTCCCTCCATCCATCCTCATCCCTCCCTCCTCCAGCCTCATCCCTCCTCCTTCATCCCTCCATCCCTGCATCCCTCCTCCCTCCCGCCTCCATCCATCCCTCCTCCATCCCTCCTCCCTCCATCCCTCCTCCTTCATCCCTCCTCCATCCTCATCCCTCCTCCATCCTCATCCCTCCTCCAGCTTCATCCCTCCTCCCTCCCTCCTCCATCCATCCCTCCTCCATCCCTTCTCCTTCCATCCCTCCCCGTCCCTCCATCCCTCCTCCATCCTCCTCCATCCTCCATCCCTCCTCCCAGTCTCCAGGGTTTCCAAGGGGTCCCCAAGGGTTTCCAAGGGGGTTCCAAGGGGTCCCAAGGGGTTCTAAGGGGTCCCCAAAGGTTTCCAAGGGGTCCCAGGGGCTTCCAAGGGGTTCCGAGGTGTCTGCAAGGGTTTCAAAGGGGTCCCAAGGGTTTCCAAGAGGGTCTCCAGGGATTCCAAGGGGTCCCAAGGGTTTCCTAGGGGTCCCAAGGGGTTCCAAGGGGTCCCAAGGGGGTCCCCAAGGGTTTCCAAGGGGGTTCCAAGGGGTTCCAAGGGTTTCCTAGGGGTCCCAAGGGGTTCCAAGGGGGTCCCCAAGGGGTTCCAAGGGGGTCCCAAGGGTTTCCAAGGGGTCCCAAGGGGTTCTGAGGGGTCCCCAAGGGTTTCCAAGGGGTCCCAAGGGCTTCCAAGAGGGTCTCCAGGGTTTCCAAGGGGTCCCAAGAAGTTCCAAGGGGGTCCCCAAGGGTTTCCAAGGGGTCCCAAGGGGTCCCCAACGGTTTCCAAGGGGTCCCAGGGGCTTCCAAGGGGTCCCCAAGGGGTCCCGAAGGGGTCCCAAGGGTTTCCAAGGGGTCTCCAGCGTTCCCAAGGGGGTCCCCAAGGGTTTCCAAGAGGGTCTCCAGGGGGGTCCCCAGGGTTTCCAAGGGGTCCCAAGGGGTTCCAAGGGGTTCCAAGTGTTTCCAAGGGGTCCCAAGAGGGTTCCGATGGGTCCCAAGGGGTTCCGAGGGGTCACAAGGGGGTCCCCAAGGCTTTCCAAGGGGTCTACAATGCACGTAGCTAAGTAGTACGTCACTAATGCCCGTAGCACGGGTAACAAACGGGAGGAGCTGGGAGCCATCGTGCCGCAGGAGAATTATGACGTAGTCGCCATCCCAGAAACGTGGTGGGGTGACTCCCGTAGCCGTAGCGCTGCCGTGGATGCCTATAGGCTCTTCGGGAAGGACAGGCAAGCAAGGAGGGGCGGGGGGGTGGCCCTGTATGTTGAGGAGCGCTATGGATGCTTTGAACTTCATGATGGTGCTGATGGGGTTGAGCGTTTCCGGGTAAGACTCGGGGGCAGGGCCAACAAGGCGGATATCGTAGTCGGAGTCTGGTACAGACGGCCCAACCGGGATGAGGAGGCAGACGAAATAGTCTATAAACGGCTGGGCGAAGTCTCGAGATCGCGAGCTCTTGTCCCCGTGGGGGACTTCAATTTGCCGGACGTCTGCTGGGAATACGATAGAGCAGGGAGGGAAGAGTCTAGAAGGTTCCTGGAACGTTTTGGGGATAACTTCTTGACCCAGCTGGTGAGAGAGCCAACGAGGGAAGGTGCCGGATCTGCGGTTTGTGAACATGGAAGGTCTTGTGGGGGATGGGAGGGTTGGAGGCTGTCTCGGGAACAGCGACCATGAAATGATAAGAGTTTTCGGTTCTGGGAGAAGCACGGAGAGGGCTCAGCAGAACTTCTACCTTGGACTTCCGGAGGGCGGACTTTGGGCTTTTCAGGAGCCTGGTTGCCAAAGTCCCCTGGGAGGCAGTCCTCCAGGGCAAAGGAGCCCGGGAAGCCTGGATGGTTTTCGAGAAGGAAGTCTTAAAAAGAGGATCTATGGCCTCTGGAAGGGAGGGCAGGCCACTCAAGAGGACTACAAAGAGGCAGTGAAGCTACGGAGGGAAAAAATCCGGAGGGCCAAAGCCCAGCTGGAGCTAAACCTGGCGTCTGTTGTCAAGGACAACAAAAAAAGCTTCTATAAATATATTCGCAATAGGAAGAGGACTAAGGACAATCTCTGTCCTCTAGTAGATGGGGCCGGCAACACAGTGACCAAGGATGAGGAAAAGGCTGAGGTACTTAATGAAGTCTTTGCCTCAGTCTTCAGCAGTAGGACCAGTTGTTCCCTGAGCACCCAGACCCCTGAACTAGAAGACAGGGATGGGGAGCAGAATGAAGCCCCCGTAATCCAAAGGGAAACGGTGAGGGACCTGCTTCAGCACCTGGAGGTGCACAAATCTATGGGGCCGGATGGGATCCACCCAAGGGTACTGAAGGAGCTGGCGGAGGTTCTCGCCAGGCCACTTGGTATCATTTATGAGCAGTCCTGGACAACCGGGGAGGTCCCAGCTGACTGGAGGTTGGCAAATGTGACACCCATCCCCAAGAAGGGCCGGAAGGAGGATCCGGGGAACTCCAGGCCGGTCAGTCTGACCTCGGTGCCTGGGAAGGTCATGGAGCAGATCCTCCTCGGTGCCATCACACGGCACACGCAGGAGAACAGGGTGATCAGGCCCAGTCAGCATGGGTTTGTGAAGGGCAGGTCATGCCTGTCAAACCTGATCTCCTTCTAGGATAAGGCGACCCACTTCGTGGATGAGGGAGAAGCTGTGGATGTTTCTACTGGGATTTTTGCAAAGCTTTTGACACCGTTTCCCACAGCGTCCTCCTGGAGAACCTGGCTGCTCATGGCCTGGAGAGGTGTACTCTGCGCTGGGTAAAAAACTGGCTGGATGGCCGTGCCCAGAGAGTGGTGGTCAACGGAGTTCAATCCAGTTGGTGTCCGGTCACCAGTGGTGTCCCCCAGGGCTCGGTGCTGGGGCCGGTTCTCTTTAATATCTTTATCAATGATCTGGATGAGGGGATCGAATGCGCCCTCGGTAAGTTCTCAGATGACACTAAACTGGGCGGGCGTGTTGATCTGCTTGAGGGTAGGTTGGCTCTGCAGAGGGATCTGGACAGGCTGGACCGATGGGCTGAGGCCAATGGTATGAGGTTCAACAAGGCCAAGTGCCGGGTCCTGCACTTGGGTCACACCAACCCCATGCAGCGCTACAGGATTGGGGCAGAGCGGCTCGAAAGTTGCCCGGCAGAAAAGGACCTGGGGGTGTTGGTGGACAGCCGGCTGAATATGAGCCAGCAGTGTGCCCAGGTGGCCAAGGTGGCCAACAGCATCCTGGCCTGTATCAGGAATAGTGTGGTGAGCCGGACTAGGGAAGTGATCATCCCCCTGTACTCGGCACTGGTGAGGCCCCACCTCGAGTACTGCGTTCAGTTTTGGGCCCCTCGCTACAAGAGGGACATTGAGGTGTTGGAGTGTGTCCAGAGAAGGGCTCCAAAGCTGGTGAGGGGTCTGGAGGACAAACCTTATGAAGAACGACTGAGGGAGCTGGGGTTGTTTAGCCTGGAGAAGAGGAGGCTGAGGGGAGACCTCATCACCCTCTACAACTCCCTGAGAGGAGGTTGGAGAGAGATGGGGGCTGACCTCTTCTCCCTGGTGACAAGTGATAGGACGAGGGGAAACGGGTCCAAGTTACGTCAGGGGAGGTTCAGATTAGATATTAGGAGACATTTTTTCACTGAAAGGGTTATTAAACATTGGAAGAGGCTGCCCAGGGAGGTGGTGGATTCACCATCCCTGGAGGTGTTTAAAAAAAGGGTAGATGGGGCACTGAGGGACGTGGTTTAGAAGTGGCTCTTGTCAGGGTAGGCTAAAGGTTGGACTCGATGATCTTAAAGGTCCCTTCCAACCTCAACAATTCTATGATTCTATGATTCTGTGATACAAGGGGTTCCAAGGGGTCTCCAGAGTTTCCAAGGGGTTCCAAGGGTCTCCAAGAGGGTCCCCAGAGGTTTCCAAGGGGTTCCAGGGGGGTCCCAAGGGTTTCCAAGGGGTCCCAAGGGGTTCCAAGGGGTCCCAAGGGGTTCCAACGGGTCACAAAGGGGGTCCCCAAGGGTTTCCAAGGGGGTTCCAAGGGGTTCCAAAGGTTTCCAAGGGGTCCCAAGGGGTTCCAAGGGGTCACAAAGGGGGTCCCCAAGGGTTTCCAAGGGGGTTCCAAGGGGTTCCAAAGGTTTCCAAGAGGTCCCAAGGGGCTCCGAGGGGTCCCCAAGGGTTTCCAAAGGGTCCCAAGGGTTTCCAAGAGGGTGTCCAGGGTTTCCAAGGGGTCCCCAAGGGTTTCCAAGAGGGTCTCCAAGGGGGTCCCAAGGGTTTCCAAGTGTTTCCAAGGGGTTCCAAGGGGTTCCAAGTGTTTCCAAGGGGTCCCAAGGGGTTCCGAGGGGTCCCAAGGGGTTCCAAGGGGTCACAAGGGGGTCCCCAAGGGTTTCCAAGGGATCTACAAGGGGTTCCAAGGGGTCTCCAGGGTTTCCAAGGGGTTCCAAGGGTTTCCAAGAGGGTCCCCAGGGGTTTCCAAGGGGTTCCAGGGGGGTCCCTAAGGTTTTCCAAGGGATTCCAAGGCAGTCCCCAAGGGTTTCTAAGGGGTCCCAAGGGGTTCCGAGGAGTCCCAAGGGGTTCCAATGGGTCCCCAATGGTTTCCAAGGGGTCCCAGGGGCTTCCAAGGGGTCCCCAAGAGGTCCCAAGCATTTCCAAGGGTTCTCCAGGGTTCCCAAGGGGGTCCCCAAGGGTTTTCAAGAGGGTCTCCAGGGGGGTCCCAAGGGTTTCCAAGGGGTCCCAAGGGGTTCCGAGGGGCCTCCAGGGTTTCCAAGGGGTCCCAAGGGTTTCCAAGGGGTCCCAAGGGCTTCCAAGGTGTCACAAAGGGGGTCCCCAAGGGTTTCCAAGGGAGTTCCAAGGGTTTCCAAGGGGTCCCAAGGATTTCCAAGGGAGTCCCCAAGGCTTTCCAAGGGGTCCCAAGAGGTTCCTAGGGGTCCCAAGGGGTTCCAAGGGGTCCCCAACGGTTTCCAAGGGGTCTCCGGGGTTCCCAAGAGGGTCCCCAAGGGTTTCCAAGAGGGTATCCAGGGGGGTCCCAAGGGTTTCCAAGGGGTCCCAAGGGGTTCCGAGGGCTCCCAGGGGGTTGCAAGGGGTCCCAAGGGAGTCCCCAAGGGTTTCCAAGGAGTCCCAAGCGTTTCCAAGGGGTCTCCAGGGTTCCCAAGGGGGTCCCCAAGGGGTTCCAGGGGGGTCCCAAGGCTTTCCAAGTGGGTCTAAAGGGTTTCCAAGGGGTCCCAAGGGGTTCCATGGGGGTCCCAAGGGGTTCCAAGGCGTCCCAAGGGGGTTCCAAGGGGTCCCCAAGGGTTTCCAAGGGGTCCCAAGGGCTTCCAAGAGGGTCTCCAGGGTTTCCAAGGGGTCCCAAGAAGTTCCAAGGGGTCCCCAACGGTTTCCAAGGGGTCCCAGGGGCTTCCAAGGGGTCCCCAAGGGGTCCCGAAGGGGTCTCAAGGCTTTCCAAGGGGTCTCCAGGGTTCCCAAGAGGGTCCCCAAGAGTTTCCAAGAGGGTCTCAGGGGGGTCCCAAGGGTTTCCAAGGGGTCTCAAGGGGTTCCAAGGGGGTACCCAACGGTTTCCAAGAGATCCCAAGGGGTTCCGAGGGGTCCCCAATGGTTTCCAAGGGGTCCCCAAGGGGTTCCAAGATGGTCTCCAGGGTTTCCAAGGGGTCCCAAGAGGTTCCAAGGGTTCCCCAACGGTTTCCAAGGGGTCCCAGGGGCTTCCAAGGGGTCCCCAAGGGGTCCCCAAGGGGTCCCAAGGGTTTCCAAGGGGTCTCCAGGGGGGTCCCAAGGGTTTCCAAGGGGTCCCAAGGGGTCCCGAGGGGTCCCCAGGGGTTCCAAGGGGTCCCCAATGGTTTCTAAGGGGTCCCAGGGGCTTCCAAGGGGTCCCCAAGGGGTCTCAAGGGTTTCCAAGGGGGTCCACAAGGGTTTCCAAGAAGGTCTGCAGGGGGATCCCAAGGGTTTCCAAGGGGTCTCAAGGGGTTCCAAGAGGTCCCAAGGGGTTCCAAGGGGTCCCAAGGGAGTCCCCAAGGGTTTCCAAGGGGGTTCCAAGGGGTTCCAAAGGATTTCTACGGGTCCCAAGGGGACCAAAGGGGGTCCCCAAGGGGTTCCAGGGGGTTCCCAAGGCTTTCCAAGAGGGTCTCCAGGGTGGTCCCAAGGTTTTCCAAGGGGTCCCAAGGGTTTCCAAGGGGGTCCCCAAGGGTTACGAAGGAGTCCCAAGGGGTTCCGAGGGGTCCCAAGGGGTTCCAAGGGGTCCCAAGGGGTTCCAAGGAGTCCCAAGGGTTTCCAAGGGTTCCCAAGGGGTTTCAAGGGGGTTCCAAGGGGTTCCAAGGGGTCCCAAGGGGTTCCGAGGGGTCCCAAGGGGTTCCAAGGGGTCCCAAGTGGTTCCAACGAGTCCCAAGGGTTTCCAAGGGGTCCCAAGGGGTTCCAAGGGGGTTCCCCGGGGTTCCAAGGGTATCCTAGAGGTCCCAAGGGGTTCCAAGGGCGTCCCCAAGGGGTTCCAGGGGGGTCCCAAGGCTTTCCAAGAGGGTGTCCAGGGTTTCCAAGGGGTCCCAAGGGCTTACAAGGGGGTCCCAAGGGGTTCCATGGGGGTCCCCAACGGTTTCCAAGGGGTCCCAAGGGGTTCCGAGGGGTCCCCAAGGGTTTCCTAGGGGTCCCAAGGGCTTCCAAGAGGGTCTCCAGGGTTTTCAAGGGGTCCCAAGGGGTTCCAAGGGGTTCCAAGTGTTTCCAAGGGGTCCCAGGGGCTTCCAAGGGGTCCCCAAGGGGTCCCGAAGGGGTCCCAAGGGTTTCCAAGAGGGTCTCCAGGGGGGTCCCAAGGGTTTCCAAGGGGTCCCAAGGGGTTCCAAGGGGTCCCCAACGGTTTCTAAGGGGTCCCAGGGGCTTCCAAGGGGTTCCTAAGGGGTCTCAAGGGTTTCTAAGGGGGTCCCCAAGGGCTTCCAAGAGGGTCTGCAGGGGGATCTTAAGGGTTTCCAAGGGGTCCCAAGGAGTTCCAAGGGGTCTACAAGGGTTTCCAAGGGGTCTCAAGGGGTTCCGAGGGGTCCCAAGGGGTTCCAAGGGGTCCCAAGGGAGTCCCCAAGGTTTTCCAAGGAGTCCCAAGGGTTTCCAAGGGGTTCCAAGGGGTTCCAAGGGGTCCCAAGGGGTTCCCCAAGGGTTTCCAAGGGGGTTACAAGGGTTTCCAAGGGTTTCCAAGGGGTCCCAAGGAGTTCCAAGGGGTCTCCAGGGGGGTCCCCAAGGGTTTCCAAGGGGGTTCCAAGGGGTTCCAAAGGTTTCCTAGGGGTGCCAAGGGGTCCAAAGGGGGTCCCCAAGGGGTTCCAGGGGGTTGCCAAGGGTTTCCAAGGGGGTCTCCAGGGTTTCCAAGGGGTTCCAAGGGGTTCCATGGGGGTCCAAGGGTTTCCAAGGTGTCCCAAGGGGTTCCAAGAGGGTCTGCAGGGTTTCCAAGGGGTGCCAAGAGGTTCCAACGGGGTCCCCAAGGGCTTACACGGGGTCCCAAGGGTTTCCAAGGGGTCTCCAGGGTTCTCAAGGGGGTCCCCAAGGGTTTCCAAGAGGGTCTCCAGGGAGGTCCCAAGGGTTTCCAAGGGGTCCCAAGGGGTTCCGAGGGGCCTCCAGGGTTTCCGAGGAGTCCCGAGGGTTTCCGAAGGGGTCCCAAGGGGTTCCAAGGGGTCACAAAGGGGGTCCCCAAGGGTTTCCAGGGGGGTTCCAAGGGGTCCCAAGGTGTTCCGAGGGGTCCCAAGGGGTTCCGATTGGTCCCCAAGGGTTTCCAAAGGGTCCCAAGGGTTTCCAAGAGGGTCTCCAGGGTTTCCAAGGGGTCCCCAAGGGGTTCCAAGGGGTTCCAGGGTTTCCAAGGGGTTCCAAGGGTTTCCAAGAGGGTCCCCAGGGGTTTCCAAGGGGTTCCAGGGGGGTCCCCAAGGGTTTCCAAGGGATTCCAAGGCGGTCCCCAAGGGTTTCTAAGGGGTCCCAAGGGGTTCCAAGGGGTCCCAAGGGGTTCCAAGGGGTCCCCAATTGTTTCTAAGGGGTCCCACGGGCTTCCAAGGGGTCCCCAAGGGATCCCAAGCGTTTCCAAGGGGTCTCCAGGGTTCCCAAGGGAGTCCCCAAGGGTTTCCAAGAAGGTCTCCAGGGTGGTCTCAAGGGTTTCCAAGGATTCCCAAGGGCTTCCAAGGGGTCACAAAGGGGGTCCCCAAGGGTTTCCAAGGGGGTCCCAAGGGGTTCCAAGGGGGTCCCCAAGGGTTTCCACGGGGTCTACAAGGGGTTCCAAGGGGTCCTCAATGGTTTCCAACGGGTCCCAGGGGCTTCCAAGGGTTCCCGAAGGGTTCCCGAAGGGGTCCCAAGGGTTTGCAAGAGGTCTCCAGGGTTCCCAAGGGGGTCCCCAAGAGTTTCCAAGAGGGTCTCCAGGGTGGTCCCAAGGGTTTCCAAGGGGTCCCAAGGGGTTCCGAGGGGCCTCCAGGGTTTCCAAGGAGTCCCAAGGGTTTCCAAGGGGTCTCCAGGGTTTCCCAGGGGTTCCAAGGGGTTCCATGGGGGTCCAAGGGTTTCCAAGGTGTCCCAAGCGGTTCCAAGAGGGTCTGCAGGGTTTCCAAGGGGTGCCAAGAGGTTCCAAGGGGGTCCCCAAGGGCTTACACGGGGTCCCAAGGGTTTCCAAGGGGTCCCAAGGGGTTCCGAGGGGTCTCCAGGGTTTCCATGGAGTCCCAAGGGTTTCCATGGGGTCCCAAGGGGTTCCAATGGGGTCTCCAAGGGTTTCCAAGGGGTCCCAAGGGTTTCCAAGGGGTCTCCAGGGTTCCCAAGGGGGTCCCCAAGGGTTTCCAAGAGGGTCTCCAGGGGGATCCCAAGGGTTTCCAAGAGGTCCCAAGGGTTTCCAAGGGGTCCCAAGGGGTTCCAAGCGGTCTCCAAGGGTTTCCAAGGGGTCCCAAGGGGTTCCGAGGGGTCCTAAGGGGTTCCAAGGGGTCCAAAGGGGTCCAAAGGGGGTCCCCACTGGGTTCCGTGGGGGTCCCAAGGGTTTCCAAGGGGTCCCAAGGGGTTCCGAGTGGTCCCCAAGGGTTTCCAAGGGGTCCCAAGGGCTTCCAAGAGAGTCTCCAGGGTTTCCAAGGGGTCCCAAGAGGTTCCCAAGAAGGTCCCCAAGGGTTTCCAAGGGTTCCCAAGGGGTTCCAAGGGGTCCCCAAGGGGTCTCAAGAGTTTCCAAGGGGTCTCCAGGGTTCCCAAGGGGGTCCCCAAGGGTTTCCAAGAGGGTCTCCAGGGGGGTCCCAAGGGTTTCCAAGGGGTCCCAATGGGTTCCGAGGGGTCCGCAAGGGTTTCCAAGGGGCCCCAAGGGCTTCCAAGAGGGTCTCCAGGGTTTCCAAGGGGTCCCAAGAAGTTCCAAGGGGGTCCCCAAGGGTTTCCAAGGGGTCTACAAGGGGTTCCAAGGGGTCCTCAACGGTTTCCAAGGGGTCCCCAACGGGTCCCGAAGGGGTCCCAAGGGTTTCCAAGGGGTGTCCAGGGTTCCAAAGGGGTTCCAAGGGTTTTCAAGAGGGTCCCCAGGGGGTTCCAAAGGGTTCCAGGGGGGTCCCCAAGGGTTTCCAAGGGATTCCAAGGCGGTCCCCAAGGGTGTCCAAGAGTTCCCAAAAGGTTCCGAGGGGTCCCAAGGGGTTCCAAGGGGTCCCGAATGGTTTCTAAGGGGTCCCAGGGGCTTCCAAGGGGTCCCCAAGGGGTCCCAAGGGTTTCCAAGGGGTCTCCAGGGTTCCCAAGGGGGTCCCCAAGGGTTTCCAAGAGGGTCTCCAGGGGGGTCCCAAGGGTTTCCAAGGGTTCCTAAGGGGTTTCCAGGGGCCTGCAGGGTTTCCGAGGAGTCTTAAGGGTTTCCAAGGGGTCCCAAGGCGTTCCAAGGGGTCACAAATGGGGTCCCCAAGGTTTCCGAGGGGATTCCAGTGATTTCCAAGGGGTTCCAAGTGTTTCCAAGGGGTCCCAAGGGATTCCGAAGGGTCCACAAGGGTTTCCAAGGTGTCCCAAGGGTTTCCAAGAGGGTCTCCAGGGTTTCCAAGGGGTGCCAAGAGGTTCCAAGGGGGTCCCCAAGGGCTTCCACGGGGTCCCAAGGGGTTCCAAGGGGTCTCAAGGGGTTCAAGGGGTCCCCAACGGTTTGCAAGGGGTCTCCAGGTTTCCCAAGAGGGTCCCCAAGGGGTTCCAAGAGGGTCTCCAGGGTTTCCAAGGGGTCCTAAGCGTTTCCAAGGGGTCCCAAGGGGTTCCAAGGGGTTCCAAGTGTTTTCAAGGGGTCCGAAGGGGTTCCGAGGGGTCCCAAGGGGTTCCAAGTGGTCAGAAGTGGGTCCCCAAGGGTTTCCAAGGGGTCTCCAAGGGGTTCCAAGGGGTCTCCAGGGTTTCCAAGGGGTCCCAAGAGGTTCCAAGGGCGTCCCCAAGGGTTACCAAGGGGGTCCCAAGTGTTTCCAAGGGGGTCCCCAAGGGTTTCCAAGGGGTCCCAAGGGGTTCCAAGGGGTCCCCAACGGTTTCCAAGGGGTCTCCAGGGTTCCCAAGAGGGTCCCCAAGGGTTTCCAAGAGGGAAGAGGGTCTCCAGGGGGGTCCCAAGGGTTTCCAAGGGGTTCCAAGGGGTTCCAAGGGGTCTCCAAGGGTTTCCAAGGAGTCCCAAGGGTTTCCAAGGGGTCCCAAGGGGTTCCGAGGGGTCCCAAGGGGTTCTAAGGGGTCCCAGGGGCTTCCAAGGGTTTCCAAGTGGTCCCAAGGGGTCCCAAGGGTTTCCAAGGGGTCCCAAGGGTTTTCGAGTGGTCCCAAGGGTTTTCGAGTGGTCCCAAGGGAGTCCCCATGGGTTTTCAAGGGGGTTCCAAGGGGTTCCAAGGGTTTCCAAGGGGTCCCAAGGCTTTCCAAGAGGGTGTCCAGGGTTTCCAAGGGGTCCCAAGGGGTTCCATGGGGGTCCCCAACGGTTTCCAAGGGGTCTGCAGGGTTCCCAAGGGGGTCCCCTAGGGTTTCCAAGAGGGTCTCCAGGGGGGTCCCAAGGGTTTCCAAGGGGTCCCAAGGGGTCCCGAGGAGTCCCAAGGGGTTCCAATGGGTCCCCAATGGTTTCCAAGGGGTCCCAGGGGCTTCCAAGGGGTCCCCAAGAGGTCCCAAGCGTTTCCAAGGGGTCTCCAGGGTTCCCAAGGGGGTCCCCAAGGGTTTCCAAGAGGGTCTCCAGGGGGGTCCCAAGGGTTTCCAAGGGGTCCCAAGGGGTTCCGAGGGATCCCAGGGGGTTGCAAGGGGTCTCCAAGTGTTTCCAAGGGTTCCCAAGGGGTTCCGAGGGGTCCCGAGGGGTTCCAAGGGGGTCCCCAAGGGGTTCCAGGGGGGTCCCAAGGCTTTCCAAGTGGGTCTAAAGGGTTTCCAAGGGGTCCCAAGGGTTTCCAAGGGGTCCCCAAGGGTTTCCAAGAGGGTCTCCAGGGGGGTCCCCAAGGGTTTCTAAGAGGGTCCCAAGGGTTTCCAAGGGCCTCCCCAAGGGTTTCCAAGGGGTCCCAAGGGATTCCGAGGGGTTCCGAGGGGTCCCAAGGTGTTCCAAAGGGTCCCCAACGGTTTCCAAGGGGTCTCCAGGGTTCCCAAGAGAGTCCCCAAGAGTTTCAAAGAGGGTCTCCAGGGGGGTCCCAAGGGTTTCCAAGGGGTCCCAAGGTGTTCCGAGGGGTCTTCAGGGTTTCCAAGGAGTCCCAAGGGTTTCCAAGGGGTCCCAAGGGGTTCCGAGGGGTCCCAAGAGGTTCCAAGGGGTCCCAAGGGGTTCCGAGGGGTCCCAAGGGGTTCCAAGGGGTCCCAAGGGAGTCCCCAAGGGTTTCCAAGGAGTCCCAAGTGTTTCCAAGGGGTTCCAAGAGGTTCCAAGGGGTCCCAAGGGGGTCCCCAAGGGTTTCCAAGGGTGTTCCAAGGGGTTCCAAGGGGGTCCCCAAGGGTTTCCAAGGGGTCCCAAGGGGTTTCAAGGGGTCCCCAACGGTTTCCAGGGGGTCCCAGGGGCTTCCAAGGGATCCCCAAGGGTTTCCAAGAGGGTCTCCAGGGGGGTCCCAAGGGTTTCCAAGGGGTCCCAAGGGGTCCCGAGGGGTCCCAAGGGGTCCCCAATGGTTTCCAAGGGGTCCCAGGGGCTTCTAAGGTGTCCCCAAGGGGTCTCCAAGGGTTTCCAAGGGGTCCCAAGGGGTTCCGAGGGGTCCCAAGGGGTTCCAAGGAGTTCCAAGGGAGTCCCCATGGGTTTTCAAGGGGGTTCCAAGGGGTCCCAAGCCTTTCCAAGAGGGTCTCCAGGGTTTCCAAGGGTTCCCAAGGGGGTCCCCAAGGGTTTCCAAGGGGTCTCCAAGGGGTTCCAAGGGGTCTCCAGGGTTTCCAAGGAGTCCCAATGGTTTCCAAGAGGGTCCCAAAGGGTTTCCAAGGGGTTCCAAGGGGTCACAAGGGGGGTCCCCAAGGGTTTCCAAGGGGTCCCAAGGGGTTCCGAGGGGTCCCAAGGGGTTCCAAGGGGTCCCGAACGGTTTCCAAGGGGTCTCCAGGGTTCCCAAGGGGGTCCCCAAGGGTTTCTAACAGGGTCTCCAGGGGGGTCCCAAGGGTTTACAAGAGGGTCTCCAGGGTTTCCAAGGGGTCCCAAGGGGTTCTGGGGGGTCCCCAAGGGTTTCCAAGGGGTCCCAAGGGCTTCCAAGAGGATCTCCAGGGTTTCCAAGGGGTCCCAAGAGGTTCCAAGGGGGTCCCCAAGGGTTTCCCAGAGGGTCTCCAGGGTTTCCAAGGGGTCCGAAGGGGATCTGAGGGGTCCCCAAGGGTTTCCAAGGGGTCCCAAGGGGTTCCAAGGGGTCCCAAGGGAGTCCCCAAGGGTTTCCAAGGGGTTTCCAAGGGGTTCCAAGGGGTTCCAAGGGCGTCCCCAAGGGGTTCCAGGGGGGTCCCAATGTTTTCCCAGAGGGTCTCCAGGGTTTCCAAGGGGTCCCAAGGGGTTCCATGGGCGTCCCAAGGGTTTCCAAGGGGTCCCAAGGGGTTTCAAGGGGTCTCCAGGGTTTCCAAGGGGTCCCAAGAGGTTCCAGGGGCGTCCCCAAGGGTTACCAAGGGGGTCCCAAGTGTTTCCAAGGGAGTCCCCAAGGGTTTCCAAGGGGTCCCAAGGGGTTCCAAGGGGTCCCCAACGGTTTCCAAGGGGTCTCCAGGGTTCCCAAGAGGGTCCCCAAGGGTTTCCAAGAGGGTCTCCAGGGGGATCCCAAGGGTTTCCAAGGGGTCCCAAGGGGTTCCAAGGGGTTCTAAGGGTTTCCAAGGGGTCCCAAGGCTTTCCAAGAGGGTCTCCAGGGTTTCCAAGGGGTCCCAAGGGGTTCCAAGGGGGTCCCAAGGGGTTCCATGGGGGTCCCCAATGGTTTCCAAGGGGTCCCAAGGGTTTCCAAGGGGTCTGCAGGGTTCCCAAGGGGGTCCCCAAGGGTTTCCAAGAGGGTCTCCAAGGGGGTCCCAAGGATTTCCAAGGGGTCCCAATCGGTTCCAAGGGGTCTCCAGGGTTTCCAAGGAGTCCCAAGGGTTTTTAAGGGGTCCCAAGGGCTTCTAAGGGGTTCAAAGGGGTCTCCAGGGTTACCAAGGGTCCCAAGGGGTTCCAAGGGGTCCCAAGGGGGTCCCCAAGGGTTTCCAAGGGGGTTCCAAGGGGTTTCAAGTGTTTCCTAGGGGTCCCAAGGGGTTCCAAGGGGGTCCCCAAGGGGTTCCAGGGGGGTCCCACGGCTTTCCAAGAGGGTCTCCAGGGTTTCCAAGGGGTCCCAAGGGCTTACAAGGGGGTCCCAAGGGGTTCCATGGGGGTCCCCAACGGTTTCCAAGGGGTCCCAAGGGGTTCCAAGGGGTCCCCAAGGGGTCCCAAAAAGTTCCCAAGTGTTTCCGAGAAGTCTCCAGGGTTCCAAAGGGGGTCCCCATGGGTTTCTAAGAGGGTCCCCAGGGGGGTCCCAAGGGGTTCCAAGGGGTCCTAAGGGTTTCCAAGGAGTCCCAAGGGTGTCCCCAAGGGTTTCCAAGGGGGTCCCAAGTGCTTCCAAGGGGTCCCAAGGGGTTCAGCGGGGTCCCAAGGGTTCCTAGGGGGTCTCCAGGGTTTTCAAGGGGTCTCCAAGGGTCTCCAGGGTTTCCAAGGGGTCCCAAGGGGTTCCAAGGGGGTCCCCAAGGGTTTCCAAGGGGGTTCCAAGGGTTTCCAAGGGGTCCCAAGGCGTTCCAGGGGGGTCCCAAGGGTTTCCAAGGGGTCCCAAGGGGTTCCAAGAGGTTTCAAGGGTGTCCCCAAGGGTTTCCAAGGGGGTTCCAAGGGCTTCCAAGGGGTCCCAAGGCGTCCCAAGTGGTTCCAGGGGGGTCCCAATGGTTTTCAAGGGGTCGCAAGAGCTTCGAAGGGTTTCCAAGTGGTCCCAAGGGGTTCCAAAGGGGGTCCCCAAGGGTTTCCAAGGGGTCTCCAGGGTTCCCAAGGGGGTCCCCAAGGGTTTCCAAGAGGGTCTCCAGGGGGGTCCCAAGGGTTTCCAAGTGGTCCCAAGGGGTTCTGAGGGGTCTCCAGGTTTTCCAAGGGGTCCCAAGTGTTTCCAAGGGGTCCCAAGGGGTTCCAAGGGGTCGCAAGGGCGTCCCCAAGGGTTTCCAAGGGGGTTCCAAGGAGTTTCAAGGGGTTCCCCATGGGGTTCCAGGGGGGTCCCAAGGGTTTCGAAGAGGGTCTCCAGGGTTTCCAAGGGGTCCCAAGGGTTTCCAAGGGGTCCCAAGGGGTTCCAAGGGGTCCCAAGGGGTTCCGAGGGGGTCCCCAAGGGGTTCCATGGGGGTCCCAAGGGTTTCCAAGAGGGTCTCCAGGGTTTCCAAGGGTTTCCAAGGGGTTCCAGGGGGGTCTCCAGGGTTTCCAAGGGGTCCCAAGGGGTTCCAAGGGGTCCCAAGGTGTTCCAAAGGAGGTCCCCAGGGGTTTCCAAGGGGTTCCAGGGGGGTCCCAAGGTTTTCCAATGGGTCCCAAGGGGTTCCGAGTGGTCCCTAGGGTTTCCAAGGGGTTCCAAGGGGTCCCAAGGGGTCCCAAGGGTTTCCAAGGGGTCCCAAGGGGTTCCATGGGGTCCCAAGGGGTTCAAAGGGTTTTCAAGGGGTTCCAAGGGGTCCCCAACGGTTTCTAAGTTGTCCCAGGGGCTTCCAAGGGCTCCCCATGGGGTCCCGAAGGGGTCCCAAGGGTTTCCAAGGGGTCTGCAGGGTTCCCAAGGGAGTCCCCAAGGGTTTCCAAGAGGGTCTCCAGGGGGGTCCCAAGAGTTTCAAAGGGGTCCCAAGGGGTTCCAAGGGGGTCCCCAAGGGGTTCCAGGGGGGTCCCAAGGGTTTCCAAGATTGTCTCCAGGGTTTCCAAGTGGTACCAAGGGTTTCCAAGGGGGTTACAAGGGGGTCCCCAAGGGTTTGCAAGAGGGTCCCAAGGGGTTCCAAGAGGTCCCAGGGGGTCACAAGGGGGTCCCCAAGGGTTTCCAAGGGGGTTCCAAGGGCTTCCAAGGGTTTCCATGGGGTCCCAAGGGGTTCCAAGGGGTCCCAAGGGTTTCCAAGAGGGTCCCCAAGGGTTTCCAAGAGGGTCTCCAGGGGGGTCCCAAGGGTTTCCAAGGGGTCCCAAGGGTTTCCAAGGGGTCCCAAGGGGGTCCGAGGGGGGTTCCAAGGGTTTCCAAGGGATCCCAAGGGGTTCCAAGGGTTCCCAAGGGTTTCCGAGGAGTCCCAAGGCTTTCCAAGAGGTCTCAAGGGGTTCCAGTGGGTCCCAAGGTGTTCCAAGAGGGTCTCCAGGGTTTCCAAGGCATCTCAAGAGGTTCTAAGGGGGTCTCCAAGGGTTTCCAATGGGGTTCCAGGGGGGTCCCCAGGGTTTCCAAGGGATCACAAGGGGTTCCAAGGGGTCACAAGGGGTTCCAGGGGCCTCCCAAGGGTTTCCAAGGGTTTCCAAAGGGTTCCAAGGGGTCCCAAGGGTTTCCAAAGGGGTCCCAAGGGGTTCCAAGAGGTCCCAAGGGGTTCCGAGGGGTCCCCAAGGGTTTCCAAGGGGTCTCAAGGGATTCCAGGGGGTCCCAAGGTGTTCCAAGAGGGTCTCCAGTGTTTCCAAGGCATCTCAAGAGGTTCTAAGGGGGTCCCCAAGGGTTTCCAATGGGGTTCCAGGGGGGTCCCAAGGGTTTCCAAGGGGTCCCAAGGGGTTCTAAGGGGGTCCCCAAGGGGTTCCAGGGGTGTCCCAAGGGTTTCCAAGAGGGTCTCCAGAGTTTCGAAGTGGTCCCAAGGGGTTCCAGGAGTGTCCCAAAGGTTTCCAAGGGGTCCCAAGGGGTTCCAAGGGGGTCCCCAAGGGTTTCCAAGGGGGTTCCAAGAGTTTACAAGTGGTCCCAAAGGGTTCCAGGGGGGTCCCAAGTGTTTCCAAGGGGTCCCAAGGGGTTCCAAGGGTGTCCCCAAGGGGTTCCAGGGGGGTCCCAAGGGTTTCCAAGGGGTCACAATGGGGTCCCAAGTGTTTCCAAGGGGGTTCCAAGGGTTTCCAAGGAGGTACCCAAAGGTTTCCAAGGGGGTCCCCAAAGGTTTCCAAGGGGTCCACAGGGTTTCCGAGGGGTCCCCGATGGTTTCCAATGCCGGGGCGGCCAGCGGAAAAGTACAAGGATGGAAGAAACTCGAGGGCATGCCGACCTCGCAGATCCGGGACAAATAACCTTGAGGAAGTAGGGAGTGAAGCAACGAGTTATAACTGTAGCTCCAACACGTAGCAAAACTGTAGCTTCTGGCGTGTAGCGAAACCGCCAGCAGGAGGGATTATTGTAATGAAACGTTGAGAGCTCAGCCAATCAGAAACGACAGAATTTCTGTAACTGTAAGGAAGTAGCTGTATAAAAGGCTTTCCGACGCGTCTAATAAACGGACATTGTGCTTGCATCAAGCAGCGTCCCGTCTCTCAATCGCGGCATTCCAAGGGGTCCCAGGGGCTTCCAAGGTGTCCCAAGGGTTTCCAAGGTTTTCCAAGGGGTCCCAACGTTTTCCAAGGGGTCCCAAGGGGGTCCCCAAGGGTTTCCAAGAGGGTCTCCAGGGGGGTCCCCAAGGGTTTCCAAGGGGTCCCAAGGGGTTCCAAGGGGGTCCCCAAGGGGTTCCAGGGGGGTCCCAAGGGTTTCCAAGATTGTCTCCAGGGTTTCCAAGTGGTCCCAAGGGGTTCCAAGGGGTCACAAGGGATCCCCGAGGGTTTCCAAGGGTTCCCAAGGGGGTCCCCAAGGGGTTCCAAGAGGGTCCCAAGGGGTTCCAAGAGGTCCCAAGGGTTTCCAAGGGGGTCCCAAGGGGTTCCAAGAGGTCCCAAGGGTTTCCAAGGGGGTCCCAAGGGGTTCCGAGGGGTCTCCAGGGTTTCCAAGGGGTCCCAAGGGGTTCCAAGGGGGTCCCCAAGGGTTTCCAATGGGGTTCCAGGGGGGTCCCAAGGGTTTCCAAGGGGTCCCAAGAGCTTCCAAGGGTTTTCAGGGGTTCCGAGGGGTCCCCAAGGATTTCCAAGGGGTCCCAAGGGCTTCCAAGAGGGTCTCCAGGGTTTCCAAGGGGTCCCAAGCAGTTCCAAGGTGTCCCAAGGGGTTCCAAGGGGTCCCCAACGGTTTCCAAGGTGTCCCAGGGGCTTCCAAGGGGTCCCCAAGGGGTCCCGAAGGGGTCCCAAGGGTTTCCAAGGGGTCTCCAGGGTTCCCAAGGGAGTCCCCAAGGGTTTCCAAGAGGGTCTCCAGGGTTTCCAAGGGGTCCCAAGGGGTTCCAGGGGGGTCCCAAGGGTTTCCAAGGTGTCCCAAGAGGTTCCAAGGCGGTGACAAGAGGTTCCAAGAGGTCTCAAGGGTTTCCAAGGGGGTCCCCACGGGATTCCAAGGGGGTCCCGAAGGGTTTCCAAGGGGTTCCAAAGGGTCCCATGGGATTCCGAGGGGTCCCCAACGGTTTCCAAGGGGTCCCAGGGGCTTCCAAGGGGTCCCCAAGGGGTCCCGAAGGGGTCCCAAGGGTTTCCAAGGTGTTTCCAGGGTTCCCAAGGTGGTCCCCAAGGGTTTCCAAGGGGGTCCCAAGGGTTTCCAAGGGGTCCCAAGGGGTTCCGAGGGGTCCCAAGTGGTTCCAAGGGGTCCCCAAGGGTTTCCAAGTGGGTCTCCAGGGGGGTCCCAAGGGTTTTCAAGGGGTCCCAAGGGGTTCCGATGGGTCTCCAGGGTTTCCAAGGAGTCCCAAGGGTTTCCAAGGGGTCCCAAAGGGTTCCAAGGGGTCTCCAAGGGTTTCCAAGGGGTCCCAAGGGGTTCCGAGGGGTCCCAAGGGGTTCCAAGGGGTCCCAAGGGAGTCCCCAAGGGTTTCCAAGGGGTCCCAAGGGTTTCCACGGGGTCCCAAGGGGTTCCGAGGGGTCCCCAAGGGTTTCCAAGGGATCCCAAGGGGTTCCGAGGGGTCCCAAGGGGTTCCAAGGGGTCCCAAGGGAGTCCCCAAGGGGGTTCCAAGGGGTTCCAAGGGTTTCCGAGGGGTCCCAAGGGGTTCCAAGGGGTCCCAAGGGAGTCCCCAAGGGGGTTCCAAGGGGTTCCAAGGGTTTCCTTGGGGTCCCAAGGGGTTCCAAGGGGGTCCCGAAGGGGTTCCAGGGGGGTCCCAAGGCTTTCCAAGAGGGTGTCCAGGGTTTGCAAGGGTTTCCACGGGGTCCCAAGGGGTTCCGAGGGGTCCCCAAGGGTTTCCAAGGGGTCCCAAGGGCTTCCAAGAGGGTCTCCAGGGTTTCCAAGGGGTCCCAAGAAGTTCCAAAGGGGTCCCCAAGGGTTTCCAAGGGGTCCCAAGGGTTTCCAAGGGGTCCCAAGGGTTTCCAAGGGGTCCCAAGGGGTTCCAAGGTGTCCCGAGGGGTCCCAAGGGGTCCCAAGGGGTTCCGAGGGGTCCCAAGGGTTTCCAAGTGGTCCGAAGGGAGTCCCCAAGGGTTTCCAAGGAGTCCCAAGAGTTTCCAAGGGGTCCCAAGGGGTTCCAAGGGTTTCCTAGGGGTCCCAAGGGGTTCCAAGAGGGCCTCCAAGGGGTTCCAGGGGGGTCCCAAGGCTTTCCAAGAGGGTGTCCAGGGTTTCCAAGGGGTCCCAAGGGGTTCCATGGGGGTCCCATGGGGGTCCCAAGTGTTTCCAAGGGGTCCCAAGGGGTTCCGAGAAGTCCCCAAGGGTTTTCAAGGGGTCCCAAGGGCTTCCAAGAGGGTCTCCACAGATGCCAAGGGGTCCCAAGAAGTTCCAAAGGGGTCCCCAAGGGTTTCCAAGGGGTCTCCAAGGGTTTCCAAGGGTTTCCAAGGGGTTCCAGGTGGGTCCCAAGTGTTTCCGAGGGGTCCCAAGGGGTTCCGAGGGGTCCCCAAGGGTTTCCAAGGGGGTTCCCAAGGGTTTCCAAGAGGGTCTCCAGGGGGGTCCCAAGGGGTTCCAAGGGGTCCCAAGGGCTTCGAAGGGTTTCCAAGGGGTCCCAAGGGGTTCCGAGGGGTCCCCAAGGGTTTCCAAGGGGTCCCAAGGGTTTCCAAGGGGTCCCAAGGGGTTCCAAGGGGTCCCTAGGGCTTCGAATGGTTTCCAAGGGGTCCCAAGGGTTTCCAAGGGGTCCTAAGAGGTTCCAAGGGGGTCCCCAAGGGTTTTCAAGGAGTCCCAAGGAGTTCCAAGGGGTCCCCAAGGGTTTCGAGGGCGGTCCCAAGGGTTTCCAAGAGGGTCTCCAGGGTTTCCAAGGGGTCCCAAGGGGTTCCAGGGGGGTCCCAAGGGTTTCCAAGGTGTCCCAAGAGGTTCCAAGGCGGTGACAAGAGGTTCCAAGAGGTCTCAAGGGTTTCCAATGGGGTCCCAAGGGGTTCCAGGTGGGTCCCCAAGGGTTTCCAAGGGGGTCCCCACGGGATTCCAAGGGGGTCCCGAAGGGTTTCCAAGGGGTTCCAAAGGGTCCCATGGGATTCCGAGGGGTCCCCAACGGTTTCCAAGGGGTCCCAGGGGCTTCCAAGGGGTCCCCAAGGGGTCCCGAAGGGGTCCCAAGGGTTTCCAAGGTGTTTCCAGGGTTCCCAAGGTTGTCCCCAAGGGTTTCCAAGGGGGTCTCAAGGGTTTCCAAGGGGTCCCAAGGGGTTCCGAGGGGTCCCAAGTGGTTCCAAGGGGTCCCCAAGGGTTTCCAAGAGGGTCTCCAGGGGGGTCCCAACGGTTTTCAAGGGGTCCCAAGGGGTTCGATGGGTCTCCAGGGTTTCCAAGGAGTCCCAAGGGTTTCCAAGGGGTCCCAAAGAGTTCCAAGGGGTCTCCAAGGGTTTCCAAGGGGTCCCAAGGGGTTCCGAGGGGTCCCAAGGGGTTCCAAGGGGTCCCAAGGGAGTCCCCAAGGGTTTCCAAGGGGTCCCAAGGGTTTCCACGGGGTCCCAAGGGGTTCCGAGGGGTCCCCAAGGGTTTCCAAGGGATCCCAAGGGGTTCCGAGGGGTCCCAAGGGGTTCCAAGGGGTCCCAAGGGAGTCCCCAAGGGGGTTCCAAGGGGTTCCAAGGGTTTCCGAGGGGTCCCAAGGGGTTCCAAGGGGTCCCAAGGGAGTCCCCAAGGGGGTTCCAAGGGGTTCCAAGGGTTTCCTAGGGGTCCCAAGGGGTTCCAAGGGGGTCCCCAAGGGGTTCCAGGGGGGTCCCAAGGCTTTCCAAGAGGGTGTCCACGGTTTCCAAGGGTTTCCAAGGGGTCCCAAGGGGTTCCGAGGGATCCCCAAGGGTTTCCAAGGTGTCCCAAGGGGTTCCAAGAGGGTCTCCAGGGTTTCCAAGGGGTCCCAAGAAGTTCCAAAGAGGTCCCCAAGGGTTTTCAAGGGGTCCCAAGGGGTTCCAAGGGTTTCCAAGTGGTCCCCAACGGTTTCCAAGGGGCCCCAGGGGCTTCCAAGGGGTCCCCAAGGGGTCCCGAGGGGTCCCAAGGGGTTCCAAGGGGTCCCCAACGGTTTCCAAGGGGCCCCAGGGGCTTCCAAGGGGTCCCCAAGGGGTCCCGAAGGGGTCCCAAGGGTTTCCAAGAGGGTCTCCAGGGGGGTCACAAGGGTTTCCAAGGGGTCCCAAGGGCTTCCAAGAGGGTCTCCAGGGTTTCCAAGGGGTCCCAAGAGGTTCCAAGGGGGTCCCCAAGGGTTTCCAAGGGGTCCCAAGGGTTTCCAAGGGGTCCCAAGGTTTTCCAAGGGGTCCCAAGTGGTTCCAAGGGGTCCCCAATGGTTTCCAAGGGGTCCCAGGGGCTTTCAAGGGGTCCCCAAGAGGTCCCAAGCGTTTCCAAGGGGTCTCCAGGTTTCCAAGAGGGTCTCCAGGGGCTCCAAGTGGTGCCAAGAGGTTCCAAGGGGTCCCAAGGGGTTCCAAGGGGTCTCAAGGGGGTCCCCAAAGGGTTCCAAGGGGGTCTCCAAGGGGTTCCAGGGGGGACCCAAGGCTTTCCAAGAGGCTGTCCAGGGTTTCCAAGGGGTCCCAAGGGGTTCCGAGAAGTCCCCAAGGGTTTTCAAGGGGTCCCAAGGGCTTCCAAGAGGGTCTCCAGAGTTTCCAAGGGGTCCCAAGAAGTTCCAAAGGGGTCCCCAAGGGTTTCCAAGGGGTCCCCAAGGGGTCCAGAAGGGGTCCCAAGGGTTTCCAAGGGGTCTCCAGGGTTCCCAAGGGGGTTTCCAAGGGTTTCCAAGAGGGTCTCCACGGGGGTCCCAAGGGTTTCCAAGGGGTCCCAAGGGGTCCCGAGGGGTCCCAAGGGGTTCCAAGGGGTCCCCAATGGTTTCTAAGGGGTCCCAGGGTCTTCCAAGGGGTCCCCAAGGGGTCTCAAGGGTTTCCAAGGGGTCTGCAGGGTTCCCAAGGGGGTCCCCAAGGGTTTCCAAGAGGGTCTCCAGGCGGGTCCCAAGGGTTTCCAAGGGTTTCCAAGGGGTTCCAAGTGGTTCTAAGTGTTTCCAAGGGGTCCCAAGGGGTTCCAAGGGGTCTCCAAGGGTTTCCAAGGGGTCTCAAGGGTTTCCAAGAGGGTCTCCAGGGGGGTCCCAAGGGGTTCCAAGGGGTCCCAAGGGCTTCGAAGGGTTTCCAAGGGGTCCCAAGGGGTTCCGAGGGGTCCCCAAGGGTTTCCAAGGGGTCCCAAGGGTTTCCAAGGGGTCCCAAGAGGTTCCAAGGGGGTCCCAAAGGGTTTCCAAGGGGTCCCAAGGGGTTCCAAGGGGTCCCTAGGGCTTCGAATGGTTTCCAAGGGGTCCCAAGGGTTTCCAAGGGGTTCTAAGAGGTTCCAAGGGGGTCCCCAAGGGTTTTCAAGGAGTCCCAAGGAGTTCCAAGGGGTCCCCAAGGGGTTCGAGGGCGGTCCCAAGGGTTTCCAAGAGTATCTCCAGGGTTTCCAAGGGGTCCCAAGGGGTTCCAGGGGGGTCCCAAGGGTTTCCAAGGTGTCCCAAGAGGTTCCAAGGCAGTGACAAGAGGTTCCAAGAGGTCTCAAGGGTTTCCAATGGGGTCCCAAGGGGTTCCAGGTGGGTCCCCAAGGGTTTCCAAGGGGGTCCCCACGGCATTCCAAGGGGGTCCCAAAAGGTTTCCAAGGGGTTCCAAAGGGTCCCATGGGATTCCGAGGGGTCCCCAACGGTTTCCAAGGGGTCCCAGGGGCTTCCAAGGGGTCCCCAAGGGGTCCCGAAGGGGTCCCAAGGGTTTCCAAGGTGTTTCCAGGGTTCCCAAGGTGGTCCCCAAGGGTTTCCAAGGGGGTCCCAAGGGTTTCCAAGGGGTCCCAAGGGGTTCCAAGGGGTCCCAAGGGGTTCCAAGGGGTCCCCAAGGGTTTCCAAGAGGGTCTCCAGGGGGGTCCCAAGGGTTTTCAAGGGGTCCCAAGGGGTTGCGAGGGGTCTCCAGGGTTTCCAAGGAGTCCCAAGCATTTCCAAGGGTTCCCAAAGGGTTCCAAGGGGTCTCCAAGGGTTTCCAAGGGGTCCCAAGGGGTTCCGAGTGGTCCCAAGGGGTCCCAAGGGGTTCCGAGGGGTCCCCAAGGGTTTCCAAGGGATCCCAAGGGGTTCCGAGGGGTCCCAAGGGGTTCCAAGGGGTCCCAAGGGAGTCCCCAAGGGGGTTCCAGGGGGTTCCAAGGGTTTCCGAGGGGTCCCAAGGGGTTCCAAGTGGTCCCAAGGGAGTCCCCAAGGGGGTTCCAAGGGGTTCCAAGGGTTTTCTAGGGGTCCCCAAGGGGTTCCAGGGGGGTCCCAAGGCTTTCCAAGAGGGTGTCCAGGGTTTCCAAGGGTTTCCAAGGGCTCCCAAGGGGTTCCGAGGGATCCCCAAGGGGTCCCGAAGGGGTCCCAAGGGTTTCCAAGGGGGTCCCCAAGGGTTTCCAAGAGGGTCTCCAGGTGGGTCTCAAGGGTTTCCAAGTGGTCCCGAGGGGTCCCAAGGGGTTCCAAGGGGTCCCCAACGGTTTCCAAGGGGCCCCAGGGGGTTCCAAGAGGGTCTCCAGGGTTTCCAAGGGGTCCCAAGAGGTTCCAAGGGGGTCCCCAAGGGTTTCCAAGGGGTCCCAAGGTTTTCCAAGGGGTCCCAAGGGGTTCCAAGGGGTTCCCAACAGTTTCCAAGGGGTCCCAGGGGCTTCCAAGGGGTTCCAGAGGGGTCCCAAGGGTTTACAAGGGGTTCCAAGGTGTTCCAAGGGCATCCCAAGGGGTTCCAGGGGGGTCCCAAGGGTTTCCAAGAGGGTCGCCAGGGTTTCCAAGGGTTTCCAAGGGGTTCCGAGGGGTCCCAAGTGTTTCCGAGGGGTCCCAGGGGCTTCCAAGGGGTCCCCAAGGGATCCCGAAGGGGTCCCAAGGGTTTCCAAGGGGTTTCCAGGGTTCCCAAGGGGGTCCCCAAGGGTTTCCAAGAGGGTCTCCAGGGGGTTCCCAAGGTTTTCCAAGGAGTCCCAAGGGTTTCCAAGGGGTCCCAAAGGGTTCCAAGGCGTCTCCAAGGGTTTCCAAGGGGTCCCAAGGGGTTCCGATGGGTCTCCACAGTTTCCAAGGAGTCCCAAGTGTTTCCAAGTGGTCCCAAAGGGTTCGAAGGGGTCTCCAAGGGTTTCCAAGGGGTCCCAAGGGCTTCCGAGGGGTCCCAAGGGGTTCCAAGGGGTCCCAAGGGAGTCCCCAAGGGTTTCCAAGGGGTCTCCAAGGGTTTCCACGGGGTCCCAAGGGGTTCCGAGGGGTCCCCAAGGATTTCCAAGGGATCCCAAGGGGTTCCGAGCGTCCCAAGGGGTTCCAAGGGTTCCCAAGGGAGTCCCCAAGGGTTTCCAAGGGGTCTCCAAGGGTTTCCACGAGGTCCCAAGGGGTTCCAAGGGGGTCCCCAAGGGATTCCAGGGGGGTCCCAAGGCTTTCCAAGAGGGTGTCCAGGGTTTCCAAGGCGTCCCAAGGGTTTCCACGGGGTCCCAAGGGGTTCCGAGGGGTCTCCAAGGGTTTCCAAGGGGTCCCAAGGGCTTCCAAGAGGGTCTCCAAGGTTTCCAAGGGGTCCCAAGGGGTTCCAAGGGGTCCCAAGTGGTCCCGAGGGGTCCCAAGGGTTTCCAAGGGGTCCCCAACGGTTTCCAAGGGGCCCCAGGGGCTTCCAAGGGGTCCCCAAGGGGTCCCGAAGGGGTCCCAAGGGTTTCCAAGGGGGTCCCCAAGGGTTTCCAAGGGGCCCCAGGGGCTTCCAAGGGGTCCCCAAGGGGTCCCGAAGGGGTCCCAAGGGTTTCCAAGAGGGTCTCCAGGGGGGTCCCAAGGGTTTCCAAGTGGTCCTGAGGGGTCCCAAGGGGTTCCAAGGGGTCCCCAACGGTTTCCAAGGGGCCCCAGGGGCTTCCAAGGGGTCCCCAAGGGGTCCTGAAGGGGTCCCAAGGGTTTCCAAGAGGGTCTCCAGGGGGGTCCCAAGGGTTTCCAAGGGGTCCCTAGGGCTTCCAAGAGGGTCCCAAGGGTTTCCAAGGGGTCCCAAGAGGTTCCAAGGGGGTCCCCAAGGGTTTCCAAGGGGTCCCAAGGTTTTCCAAGGGGTCCCAAGGGGTTCCAAGGTGTTCCCAACGGTTTCCAAGGGGTCCCAGGGGCTTCCAAGGGGTTTCCAGGGTTTCCAAGGGGTCCCAAGGGGTTCTAAAAGGTCCCAAGGGGTTCCTAGGGGTCACAAGGGATCCCCAAGGGGTTCCAAGGGGGTTCCAAGGGGTTCCAAGAGGTCCCAAGGGTTTCCAAGGGGGTTCCAAGAGGTCCCAAGTGTTTCCAAGGGGTCTCAAGGCATTCCGAGGGGTCTCCAGGGTGTCCAAGGGGTCCCAAGGGGTTCCAGGGGGGCCCCCAAGGGGTTCCAAGAGGTCCCAAGGGGTTCCAAGGGGTCCCAAGGGGTTCCAAGGGGGTCCCAAGGGTTTCCAAGGGGGTCCCAAGGGGTCTCAAGGGGGTCCCCAAAGGTTTCCAAGGGATCCACAGGGTTTCCGAGGGATCCCCGATGGTTTCCAATGCCGGGGTGGCCAGCGGAAAAGTACAAGGCTGGAAGAAACTCGAGGGCATGCCGACCTCGCAGATCCGGGACAAATAACCTTGAGGAAGTAGGGAGTGAAGCAACGAGTTATAACTGTAGCTCCAACACGTAGCAAAACTGTAGCTTCTGGCGTGTAGCGAAACCGCCAGCAGGAGGGATTATTGTAATGAAACGTTGAGAGCTCAGCCAATCAGAAACGACAGAATTTCTGTAACTGTAAGGAAGTAGCTGTATAAAAGGCTTTCCGACGCGTCTAATAAACGGACATTGTGCTTGCATCAAGCAGCGTCCCGTCTCTCAATCGCGGCATTCCAAGGGGTCCCAGGGGCTTCCAAGGTGTCCCAAGGGTTTCCAAGGTTTTCCAAGGGGTCCCAACGTTTTCCAAGGGGTCCCAAGGGGGTCCCCAAGGGTTTCCAAGAGGGTCTCCAGGGGGGTCCCCAAGGGTTTCCAAGGGGTCCCAAGGGGTTCCAAGGGGGTCCCCAAGGGGTTCCAGGGGGGTCCCAAGGGTTTCCAAGATTGTCTCCAGGGTTTCCAAGTGGTCCCAAGGGGTTCCAAGGGGTCACAAGGGATCCCCGAGGGTTTCCAAGGGTTCCCAAGGGGGTCCCCAAGGGGTTCCAAGAGGGTCCCAAGGGGTTCCAAGAGGTCCCAAGGGTTTCCAAGGGGGTCCCAAGGGGTTCCAAGAGGTCCCAAGGGTTTCCAAGGGGGTCCCAAGGGGTTCCGAGGGGTCTCCAGGGTTTCCAAGGGGTCCCAAGGGGTTCCAAGGGGGTCCCCAAGGGTTTCCAATGGGGTTCCAGGGGGGTCCCAAGGGTTTCCAAGGGGTCCCAAGAGCTTCCAAGGGTTTTCAGGGGTTCCGAGGGGTCCCCAAGGATTTCCAAGGGGTCCCAAGGGCTTCCAAGAGGGTCTCCAGGGTTTCCAAGGGGTCCCAAGCAGTTCCAAGGTGTCCCAAGGGGTTCCAAGGGGTCCCCAACGGTTTCCAAGGTGTCCCAGGGGCTTCCAAGGGGTCCCCAAGGGGTCCCGAAGGGGTCCCAAGGGTTTCCAAGGGGTCTCCAGGGTTCCCAAGGGAGTCCCCAAGGGTTTCCAAGAGGGTCTCCAGGGTTTCCAAGTGGTCCCAAGGGATTCCAAGAGGTCCCAAGGGTTTCCGAGGGGTCCCAAGGGGTTCCGAGGGGTCTCCAGGGTTTCCAAGGGGTTCCAAGGGGTCACAAGGGATCCCCAAGGGTTTCCAAGGGGGTTCCAAGGGGGTCCCCAAGGGTTCCCAAGAGGGTCCCAAGGGGTTCCAAGAGGTCCCAAGGGGTCACAAGGGGGTCCCCAAGGGTTTCCAATGGGGTTCCAGGGGGGTCCCAAGGGTTTCCAAGGGGTCCCAAGAGCTTCCAAGGGTTTTCAGGGGTTCCGAGGGGTCCCCAAGGATTTCCAAGGGGTCCCAAGGGCTTCCAAGAGGGTCTCCAGGGTTTCCAAGGGGTCCCAAGCAGTTCCAAGGTGTCCCAAGGGGTTCCAAGGGGTCCCCAACGGTTTCCAAGGTGTCCCAGGGGCTTCCAAGGGGTCCCCAAGGGGTCCCGAAGGGGTCCCAAGGGTTTCCAAGGGGTCTCCAGGGTTCCCAAGGGAGTCCCCAAGGGTTTCCAAGAGGGTCTCCAGGGTTTCCAAGTGGTCCCAAGGGATTCCAAGAGGTCCCAAGGGTTTCCGAGGGGTCCCAAGGGGTTCCGAGGGGTCTCCAGGGTTTCCAAGGGGTCCCAAGGGGTTCCAAGGGGTCACAAGGGATCCCCAAGGGTTTCCAAGGGGGTTCCAAGGGGGTCCCCAAGGGTTCCCAAGAGGGTCCCAAGGGGTTCTAAGAGGTCCCAAGGGGTCACAAGGGGGTCCCCAAGGGTTTCCAAGGGGGTTCCAAGGGTTTCCAAGGGTTTCCAAGGGGTCCCAGGGGCTTCCAAGGGTCCCAAGGGTTTCCAAGGGGTCCCCAAGGGGTTCTGAGGGGTCCCCAAGGGTTTCCAAGGTGTCCCAAGGGTTTCCAAGAGGGTCCCCAAGGGTTTCCAAGAGGGTCTCCAGGGGGGTCCCAAGGGTTTCCAAGAGGGTCCCAAGGTGTTCCAAGGGGTCCCAAGGGGGTCCAAGGGGGGTCCCAAGGGTTTCCAAGGGATCCCAAGGGGTTCCAAGGGTTCCCAAGGGGTTCCGAGGTGTCCCCAAGGGTTTCCAAGGGGTCTCAAGGGATTCCAGGGGGTCCCAAGGTGTTCCAAGAGGGTCTCCAGGGTTTCCAAGGCATCTCAAGAGGTTCTAAGGGGGTCCCCAAGGGTTTCCAATGGTGTTCCAGGGGGGTCCCAAGGCTTTCCAAGGGGTCACAAGGGGTTCCAAGGGGTCACAAGGGGTTCCAAGTGGTCACAAGGGGGTCCCCAAGGGTTTCCAAGGGGGTTCCAAGAGTTTACAAGTGGTCCCAAGGGGTTCCAGGGGGGTCCCAAGTGTTTCCAAGGGGTCCCAAGGGGTTCCAAGGGTGTCCCCAAGGGGTTCCAGGGGGGTCCCAGGGGTTTCCAAGAGGGTCTCCAGGGTTTCCAAGGGTTCCCAAGGGGATCCAGGAGTGTCCCAAGGGTTTCCAAGGGGTCCCAAGGGGTTACAAGGGGGTCCCAAGGGGTTCCAAGGGGGTCCCCAAGGGTTTCCAAGGAGTCCCAATGGGTTCCGAGGGGTCCCAAGGGTTTCCAACTGGTCTCAAGGGTTTCCAAGGGGTCTCCAGGGTTCCCAAGGGGGTCCCCAAGGGTTTCCAAGGGGGTTCCAAGAGTTTACAAGTGGTCCCAAGGGGTCCCAGGGGGGTCCCAAGTGTTTCCAAGGGGTCCCAAGGGGTTCCAAGGGTGTCCCCAGGGGGTTCCAGGGGGGTCCCAGGGGTTTCCAAGAGGGTCTCCAGGGTTTCCAAGGGTTCCCAAGGGGATCCAGGAGTGTCCCAAGTGTTTCCAAGGGGTCACAATGGGGTCCCAAGTGTTTCCAAGGGGGTTCCAAGGGGTTCCAAGGGTTTCCAAGGGGTCCCAAGGGGGTTCCAAGGGGGTCCCCAAAGGTTTCCAAGGGATGCACAGGGTTTCCGAGGGGTCCCCGATGGTTTCCAATGTTGGGGCAGCCAGCGGAAAAGTACAAGGATGGAAGAAACTCGAGGGCATGCCGACCTCGCAGATCCGGGACAAATAACCTTGAGGAAGTAGGGAGTGAAGCAACGAGTTATAACTGTAGCTCCAACACGTAGCAAAACTGTAGCTTCTGGCGTGTAGCGAAACCGCCAGCAGGAGGGATTATTGTAATGAAACGTTGAGAGCTCAGCCAATCAGAAACGACAGAATTTCTGTAACTGTAAGGAAGTAGCTGTATAAAAGGCTTTCCGACGCGTCTAATAAACGGACATTGTGCTTGCATCAAGCAGCGTCCCGTCTCTCAATCGCGGCATTCCAAGGCGTCCCAAGGGGTCCCAAGGTGTTCCAAAGGGGGTCCCCAAGGGTTTCCAAGGGGTTCCAAGGGGTCCCAACGTTTTCCAAGGGGTCCCAAGAGGTTCCGAGGGGTCCCAAGGGGGTCCCCAAGGGTTTCCAAGAGGCTCTCCAGGGTTTCCAAGGGGTCCCAAGGGGTTGCGAGGGGTCCCAAAGGGTTTCCAAGGGGTCCCAAGGGGTTCCATGGGGTCCCAAGGTGTTTCAAAGGGGGTCCCCAAGGCTTTCCAAGGGGTTCCGAGGGGTCCCAACGTTTTCCGAGGGGTCCCAAGGGGGTCCCCAAGGGTTTCCAAGAGGGTCTCCAGGGTTTCCACGGGGTCCCAAGAGGTTCCAAGGGGGTCCCCAAGGGTTTCCAAAGGGTTCCCAAGGGGTCCCAAGGGTTTCAAGGGGTCCCAAGGGGTTCCAAGGGGTCTCCAGGGTTCCCAAGGGGTCCCAAGGGTTTCCAAGGTCTCCCAAGGGGTTCCGGGGGGTCCCAAGGGGTTCCCAAGGGGGTCCCCAAGCGTTTCCAAGAGGGTCTCCAGGGTTTCCAAGGGGTCCCAAGGGGTTCCAAGGGGTCCCCAAGGGTTTCCAAGGGGTCTCCAAGGGGTTCCAAGGGGTTCCAAGGGGTCTCCAGGGTTCCCAAGGGGTCCAGGGGTTTCCAAAGGGTCCCAAGGTATTCCAACGGGGGTCCCCAAGGGTTTCCAAGTGGTTCCCAGGTGGTCCTGGCCCCCCTGGACTCCCCCCGGGGGGGAAGGGGGGGTGGTTTTAACGCACATCAGCAATGTAGGACCAGGCAGCGGCTCCCGCGCTGTTGCCCGTGCCCCGCGTTGTGGGGTGGGGGGGGGGAGGGGAGAAGAGGGAGAAAAGGGGCGGGAAAAAGACCCTCGTGGGTTGGGGGGAAGGCGGTCGAATAGAGGAGCAACGGGCGAGGAAAAGACCGATATTTATTGTAAAATAATGTACGGGATAAAGCGACCCGACGCTGAGTTGCCCTCCCCACCCGAGCGCTGGTTGCCCGGCCCGTCCCCAGCGGCGACGGCGGGTCCCGGCCCCCCCACCCCACCCCCGGCAGCGACCCCCCGTTTCTATCCCCAACGGGACGCCCGTGGGGCGGAATATCCCTTTTGGGCGCCTTCTCCCGGCCGCGCTCCCGCTGGGCTGTGACGGGGAAGGCGAAAAAAAAGAAAAAAGCCCTCAACTGAGGGACGGAAACGGCTCTCGGCCGCGTCCCGACGTCGTGTTCTCGCCCGCTAAATCCAAAAAGGCAACCCAGAGCCGAAGGAAAATTCCCTCCATCAAAGCCGAAAGGACGACACCCTCCCCAGCCGCTCGCAGCCTCCCGGAGGGGACACGACACCCCGCAGCGACCCCCCTCCGTCCCCTGCCCCTCACTCCCCCTCTGCTCCCTGGGCTGGGGCACAGGGATGGACGCCTCCTGCGGGATCCAGGAGAGGAGCGCGGGGAGTCTCCGGAGAAGGGCAGGGGCTGCCGGCAGCCGGGGAGGGGAGGGAAGGGGGGATGAGGGGCTGGGGGGTGCTGCCCCTCAGGCACAGCTGGGTTTTCTCTGTTCCTACCCAAAACCAGGGGCGCAGGGTCTCCCCTTTGAACGAGGCTGGTGGGAACGTGAAGATCTCGACCCCGGTGTCGGCATCGAGGAAAGTCACCAGCCCCCAGGCGCAGTCCAGACAGACCCAGATCCTGCTGGGGAGTGGGGACTGGGGAAGGAGGGTGAGAGGAGAGGTGAGAGACGTGAACTGCCCATAGCTGTGCTGCACTGCCCAGATCCCTCTTTCAGGGCTCCAGTACGAGAACCTCTTCCTCTGCACAGACTCCTTGGCCACCCCAACAGCCCACCGCGACTCGCCTCCAACCTCCCCCTCCACCTCCACCTCCCAGCAGTGTCTCCCCTCCCGGAACCTCTCCTGGCCCAAAACGCAGAACCAATAGGTAAATCTCTCCGGGATGTCGGGCAGGTCCCGCTCTTCTCTTTGCCACCTCACGCGCCTCCGATCGTCCGACAGGACGAGTTGGGAATGAGCCGTGTTCGGATCCAGGGTCACCACATCTGCAGGGGACAGGAGGAGCCGCAGCATCAGAGCTCAGTCCCGGGCAGGTTTCACCCCCTCGGGGACAGGACCTGGCCCCCAGGGCAGGAGACTGGGCATCTCCTTCCTCCTCTCCATCCCCACCACGGGGCCAGCCCCAGCACGGCCACGGCCGAGCTCGGTCCCATGGGAAGAGGCACCGGTGGGGCTGCAGCCCGCGCAGGGAGGAGCAGGACGGGGAGGCAGGGGCTGGGCTGGGCAGCGCACGGGGTCTCAGGGGGTGGTGGCTCCTCTGGGGCCCAAGGGGGTAACTCAGAATGGGACGAAATGGCAAGAAAACGGGGCGAGATACAGCCCAGTGCCATGGTCTGGGGGGGTCTGAGACACCAACACGACCCGGGATGGCCAGTCCCCCTTCAGTGGCCACCCAGTGCCTTCACTGGCCACCCAGTTACACCTCCCGCAGAGGGAAAGGGAGGAGAACCACCCGTAAAAATACAGTAAAATACGCAATTACCTGGATTTTCAGGAAGCAGGAACTTTCTCCACGCTACAAGGAGGGACAAGAGCAAGGTCACGTCCCACGGCCGGTCCCCAGGGAGTTGGGGCAAGGGAGAGGGTCCATCCCTGGGCTGGTGTCCCCCGGCCGCCCACCCTCCCGGGCACGTCCCCTGGGGGTTTGTTGGGATCCAAGGGATGGAGGGATGGAGGGGACGGACACAGCGGGAAAGGGCCGAGCAGAGAGCACCCGGGAGAGGACACCGAGCCACAAGGAGATCACGGAGACTCACCCAATCGTGCAGCTTGTTCCTCTGGAATGGAAAAAAAGAAGCGATGAGTGATGAGAGGGGACGGCTTCTCATCCCATGGCTGCTCCTTTAGGAGCGCACAGAGCTCGAGGAGAGCTCAGAGAGTTTGGGGAGTGGGAAAAGACCACAAAACCCTGTGAATGGCCCCCTCCAGCCAGGTCATGTCCCACGGCCGGTCCCCAGGGAGTCTGGCCAAGGGAGAGGGTCCATCCCTGGGCTGGTGTCCCCCAGCTGCCCACCCTCCCAGGCACATCCCCTTGGAGTTTCCCCGCCCCCAGGGGATGGAGGAATGGAGGGGCCAGGCAAAGGGGGATAGGGCCTAGCACAGAGCACCCGGGAGAGGACACCGAGCCAAGAGGAGATCACGGAGACTCACCCAGTGCCGCGTCTCGTTCCTCTGGAAAGGATAAAGAAAGTCAATCAGTGATGAGAGGGGACAGCTTCTCATCCCACAACTGCACCCGCAGGAGTTGGCAGAGCCCTTCTGTTTGGGGAGGGGGAAAAGAGCCCTTGGCTCCCGGGGGGGCTCCCTTCAGCCTGGTTATGTCCCATGGATGGTGGCCAGTGGGTCTGGACAGGGGAGAGGGTCCAACCCTGGGCTGGTGTCCCCCAGCTGCCCACCCTCCCAGGCACATCCCCTTGGGGTTTCCCCACACCCAGGGGATGGAGGGATGGAGGGGACGGGCAAAGGGGGACAGGGCCGAGCACAGAGCGCCCGGGAGAGGACACCGAGGCAAGAGGAGATCACGGAGACTCACCCAACAGTGCAGCTTGTTCCTCTGGAATGGAAAAAAAGAAGCGATGAGTGATGAGAGGGGACGGCTTCTCATCCCATGGCTGCTCCTACAGGAGCGCACAGAGCTCGAGGAGAGCTCAGAGAGTTTGGGGGGTGGGAAAAGACCACAAAACCCTGTGAATGGCCCCCTCCAGCCAGGTCATGTCCCACGGCCGGTCCCCAGGGACTCTGGCCAAGGGAGAGGGTCCATCCCTGGGCTGGTGTCCCCCAGCTGCCCACCCTCCCAGGCACATCCCGTTGGAGTTTCCCCACCCCCAGGGGATGGAGGGATGGAGGGGACGGGCAAAGGGGGACAGGGCCGAGCACAGAGCACCCGGGAGAGGACACCGAGCCATGACAGAGCTCCTGGAGACTCACCTAGTGCTGCATCTCGATTCCCTGGAAAGCAAAAATCAAATTAATGAGTGATGAGAGGGGACGGCTTCTCATCCCATGGCTGTTCCTGCAGCAGCAGGCAGAGCTGGCGAGACCCCAAACTCCTTGTGTTTGGGGAGTGGGAAAAGACCGTGTGGGTCCCAGAGCAGGTTCCCTGCCTCCCTTCTCCCCCAGCCACCCCTCCCAGGCACCCTGCATTGAAGCCTGACTTGAGCAGAGATTTAAGGCTCAGCCTGATTTAAGCTGACTGATGACGGGTCCCCACTTCTCCCCATGAGTTAGGTCACCTCCTGCGCCCCGTTCCCAGCCCCAGTGCTCTCCAGTCCCCTTCTGGGCTCCATCAACCCAGACCAACGACCACAGGGCGATCAAGAGCCACCCAGAGCCACGTCCCTCCCAGGGGGCTCCTTTCTCAGGAGGCTTCGCTGGTGGCAGGGGCCAGAAGGACTCACCCAGCGTTCTGGACAGCCCCACTGCAAAGCAAAGGCAGAGGAAGAGGAGGTCAGGAGAGCAGCTGCTTCATCGGCGCTAACATCTCACCAGGGACTCTTGCACCGTCCCACCAGCCAGGTGCTCTGGCCACGCTCCCTGGCCTCCCACCCACGCCCCGGGTCCTTGTCCCCATCCTTCCTGTGCCCAAAGAGCTTCTTTAATGAAGGCAAAACACCTTTTGACACGACTGTCAGCCCCTTCTACATACGTCCATGGGCCAGGGCTCGGCCTCGCTCCACCCCGATCCCCTCCATTCCATCCCCCCCGTGACAAACTCACCTTTCCTTTGCCAGAGATAAGCGATGACGCCAAATGACGCCACTGAAAGCACGAGGAAGACACCCAGAGCTGCCATCCAGTGACGGGCGTTGTGGAAAAAGGGAGCTGAGAAACAAAAACACAGCAGGAAAAGGGCTCACTTTGCACTCCTGGGTAGGAGGAAAACGAAAGGGAGAAAGAAAAACTCCAAGTTCTAACTCATCGTCAGGGTTTTGGCTGGGACGGAATGAACAAGTGGACGTCATCGCTTGCAGCTACTGAGGGATGGGATGTTTTGGATTTGGGATGAGAAGCAGCGATGGGAGCGCACTGATGGTTTTGGGTGTCGCTGGGCAGTCGAGGAATGGTCTGCTCCTCACACCGCCCCACCAGCGAGTGGGCTTGTGGGGCGCAAACAGCTGGGACAAAACCCGTTACTCTTCCCATTCTCTATCCCATCCCAACGGTAGGGAATGAGCGAGGGGCTGCGCGGTGCCGGCTCTGGGCTGGGATTACACCACCCCACTCCTAAAGCCTTGTGCTGGGAGCCCCGGGCTCAAGGGGACATCGTCCTCTCCAGCCCACGCACATCCCAATGCTCCCCTGAAGCCCGCCAGGCTCAGGTTATCTCCTGCGCTAAAGCTCACCTGCGGGTGCATCCCCTCCCATTCCCCCACCCCCCACACGTTTCTCCAGGCCCCCGAGATCAAACCGCGCGCCCCCCCCCCAAGCACAGCCAACCCCAGCCCCGCTGCCATCCTGCACCTGAGATGTGCAGGGACGACGCCTGCTCCTGCTCCAGGCGGCTGTTCCTCACCACGCATGACAAGTTCCCATCGCCCTTCCCGCTCACCACGATGACATCTTGGATCTCAAACAGGCCCCTCTCGTCAGAGGAACGTCTCTGGGAGACCGAGGGCAGACGCTGCCCGTTGGCAGCCTTCCACAGCACCTGCGGTTGTGGGTACCAGCCGGCCGATCCACACACCACCCGGATGCCTCCGTCCTGGTGAGCCTCCAGAGAGAGGAGAGGGACGGAGCCCATGGCTGGGGGAAGAGCCCGCCGTTGGGCTGAGTTAGGGATGGACTCGGCTCAAAGGCAAAGACCCAACCCCGTACCAGACACATCCCATTGTCCCGAGGGGGCTGTGGGACCGCGCACGTGCTCCTCACACCACCCAAACCACCCCAACGTGTGCAGGAACCGGAGAGCATTGATGCCCAATGACCCCACATCGCCCATAAAACAGCCCGGCAGAGGAGGACCCAGAGGCCGAGCAAGGTCTCTGCCCTCTCCCGGCCTTGTCCAAGAAGCCCTGAGGCTTCCAGACGAGGCGCCAGGTCTCCTCCGGCACCAACGGCAAAGGCAAAGCAAGGATCCAGCTGGTGGGACCTGGGAAGAGGGCTCTTCCCAACGCCAGGCACAGCGGTAGCTCCCATCCTGGGCTCGCTTGGCAGCCCAGGCCCTGAGCCCAAGCAGCTGCTCAGCAGCTTCTCCCCTGTGCCCTCACAACACCTCGAGGACACCACAGAGACACAAAGCCACCTCGTTTGTGCCACTCTGCCCCCAAAAACACCTCCAGCACCATGTCTGTGCTCCTTCCTGGGCAGGCACGGATGGGAAGGGTCCCCTTCAACCCGCCCTCTGTCAAGGTCTATTGGCCTTTGGCATTGGATGGATGGACATGAGGGTGGGACAGAGGTCTGGGAGGGACACTCCAACCCAGGGACACCTGAACCACCCCCAGGAAACACCGCACCACTCACAAACCTGCCACCTCCAGCTCCACCATGGCTTCTCCATAAGAGGCAGCATCTCTCACAGTGCAGACGTACTGGCCATCATCAGAGGGTCTCACCCCAGCGAGTCGCAAGTCCAGGGTCCCACCGGAGAGACCATCTCTGACCAACTCTGTCCTTCCAGCGTATTCCCTCATCTGTGCCCCATCCAGGTCCTCTCCATTTCGGTAGAGATGCACCGTTTCTGAGAACTGGTGCCGGATCCACCAGATCTCACAGCTCCGAGTGTCCGCGCGTGGGGACAAGTGACACGGCAGCACGACGTCCTGCCCCACGGTGGCAAGGAGAGGTCGATTTGGTCCCACCACTCTGAACTCAGCTTGGGGACGGAGAAGGACACAGAGAGACGGAGATTGCGCCCACGTTAATTCGGGGCGTTGCATGGCAAGGGGCGAGCGTGGCGTGAGCGGTGCCTGCTCCATCCCACGGGTGTCGCTGTTCCCCCCACCCCATGCTCCAAAGAGCCTGGAGAGACTGGAGAGGGAGTGGGAGGACTCCAAGGAGAAGGAGGTTCCCTGGGAGTGGGAACCTGCTCCAGAAAGTCACCCCCAACCCCGAAAATAGCCCCCAGCCCGGCCAGCCCTGGGAGAAGGGACAAACGCTTTAGGGGAGCACTGCGGGACGGGACTGAAGGTGTCCCAGGGCAAGGGACGTGGGGGTGGCATCAAGAGCCCAAGGGAAAGTGAAACCCATCCGCGGCCGAGCTCTGGGCTCAGCTCCTGCTGCCCCACGGCACCTCCCCTGCCCCACATCTGCCCCCCGCAGCGGGCTCAGCGCCCCCAGCCCTGCAGGATCCCTACCTGATCCCAGGCGGAGCACGTGGAGAGTCAGGAAATAACTCAGGAGGCCCCTGGGGCTGGCGGGGAACCCCATCTGCGGGCGCAGCTGGAGAAGAGGGTGGGAAGGGAGGCAGAGGGAGGGCAAGGGGGCGTTAGAGCCGCCGGGGAGGGGATGGGGAAGAAGGGCTGCACCCGCCCCCAGGGAGGCTCCAGAAATCCCACCAAACCCCCCGCACCCTGCCGTCGGGAGGAACCGTCGGTCGAGGGCAGGACGGGCCCACGCCGCGGCTCCCGCTGCAGCCCCTGCTCTGCCCCACTGCCCCCCTCCCCCCTGGGTTTCTTCTGAACCCCTCATACGAGACTTTAAATTAATTAGAGATTCTTAATGCCCTGCGGAAAGGAAATTCACTCACCGGACGGGTACCATCTGCAGGAGGCACCTGGTAACTCCCAACACCTCCAAGCTTTGTGCGGTTTTCCAGGAACAGGATTATGGGCTTTGGAGTGACTGCAGGCTCCACCCCGCCCCCGAGGCCAGGGGAAAAAGAAGAAGAATGAAAGTAGGAAAAAGAAGAAGAAAAGTGGGAAAAGAAGAAGAAAAGTGGGAAAAAGAAGAAGAAAAGCAGGAAAAGGAAAAAGAAAAATAGGAAAAAGAAGAAAAGTAGGAAAAAGAAGGAGGAAAGTAGGAAAAGAAGAAGAAAAGTAGGAAAAAGAAGAAGAAAAGTAGGAAAAAGAAGAAAAGTGGAAAAAGAAGGAGAAAAGTAGGAAAAGAAGAACAACAGTGGAAATAAAAGAAGAAAAGTGGGAAAAAGAAGAAGAAAAGTGAAAAGAGAAGAAGAAAAGTAGGAAAAAGAAGAAGAAAAGCAGGAAAAGAAGAAGAGAAGTGGAAAAAAAAAGAAGAAAAGTGGGAAAAAGAAGAAGAAAAGTGGAAAAAAGAAGAAGAAAAGCAGGAAAAGAATAAGAAAGGTAGGAACAAGAAGAAGAAATGTGGAAAAAAGAAGAAGAAAATGGAAAAAAGAACAAGGATAGTAGGAAAAGAAGAAGAAAAGTAGGAAAAAGAAGAAGAAAAGTAAAAACAGAAGAAGGAAAGCAGGAAAAGAAGAAGAAAAGTAGGAAAAAGAAGAAAAGTGGAAAAAGAAGGAGAAAAGTAGGAAACGAAGAAGAACAGTGGGAAAAAAAAGAAGAAAAGTGGGAAAAAGAAGAAGAAAAGTAGGAAAAAGAAGAAGAAAAGTAGGAACGAGAAGAGGAAAAGTGGAAAAAAGAAGAAGAAAAGTGGAAAAAAGAAGAAGGAAAGCAGGAAAAGAAGAAGAAAAGAAGGAAAAAGAAGAAAAAAAGTGGAAAAAAGAGGAAGAAAAGCAGGAAAAGAAGAAGAAAAGCAGGAAAAGAAGAAGAAAAGTGGGAAAAAGAAGAAGAAAAGTAGGAAAAGAAGAAGAAAAGTGGGAAAAAGAAGAAGAAAAGCAGGAAAAGAAGAAGAAAAGTGGGAAAAAGAAGAAGAAAAGCAGGAAAAGGAAGAAGAAAAGTGGAAAGAGAAGAAGAAAAGTAGGAAAAGAAGAAGAAAAGTGGGGAAAAGAAGAAGAAAAGCAGGAAAAGAAGAAGAAAAGAAGGTAAAAGAAGAAGAAAAGTGGAAAAAAGTGGAAGAAAAGCAGGAAAAGAAGAAGAAAAGCAGGAAAAGAAGAAGAAAAGTGGGAAAAAGAAGAAGAAAAGTGGAAAAAGAAGAAGAAAAGCAGGAAAAGAAGAAGAAAAGTGGTGGAACCTCCCCAGTGCCCAGGACGGGGGGACGGTCGCGGCCCCGGTGCTGCTGGCCACGCCAGTCTTGAGACAGGCCGGGACGCTGGTGGCCACCTCGGCCACCTGGGCGCGCATTCGTCCATCTCTGGACCAACACCCCCAGGTCCTTTTCTGCCGGGGAGGGCTCCAGCCGCTCCTCCCCCAGCCCCCGGCGTCCATGGGGTTGGTGTGACCCATGGGCAGGACCCGGCACTTGGCCTTGGGTGACCTCCCACCAACGCCTTGGGCCCATCCATCCGACAGCTCCGGATCCCTCCGTAGATCCATCCATCCCACCCTCCGGCACATCAACGCTCCCACCAACGCCCAAGAGGTTCCGAGAGGTCCCCAAGGGTTTCCAAGGGGTCCCAAGGGGTTCCAAGGGGTCTCCAGGGTTCCCAAGGGCATCCCCAAGGGTTTCCAAGGGGTTCCGAGGGGTCCCAAGGGGTTCTGAGGGGTCCCAGGGGCTTCCAAGGGGTCCCCAAGGGGTCCCAAGGGTTTCCAAGGGGTCCCAAGGGGTTCCAAGGGGTCACAAGGGGGTCCCCAAGGGTTTCCAAGAGGGTCTCCAGGGTTTCCAAGGGGTCCCAAGGGGTTCCCAAGGGTTCCCAAGGGGTCCCAAGGGGTTCCAAGGGGTCTCCAGGGTTCCCAAGATTGTCCCCAAGGGTTTCCAAGAGGGTCTCCAGGGGGTTCCCAAGAGTTTCCAAGGGGTCCCAAGGGCTTCCAAGGGTTTCCAAGGGGTCCCAAGAGGTTCCAAGGGGGTCCCCAAGGGTTTCCAAGGGGTCCCAAGGGGTTCCGAGAGGGTCTCCAGGGTTTCCAAGCGGTCCCAAGAGGTTCCAAGGGGGTCCCCAAGTTTTTCCAAGGGATCCCAAGGGGTTCCAAGAGGTCCCAAGTGTTTCCAAGTGGTCCCAAGAGGTTCTGAGGAGTCCCCAAGGGTTCCAAGGGGGTCCCCAAGGGTTTCCAAGAGGGTCTCCAGGGTTTCCAAGGGGTCCCAAGCAGTTCCAAGGTGTCCCAAGGGGTTCCAAGGGGTCCCCAACGGTTTCCAAGGTGTCCCAGGGGCTTCCAAGGGGTCCCCAAGGGGTCCCGAAGGGGTCCCAAGGGTTTCCAAGGGGTCTCCAGGGTTCCCAAGGGAGTCCCCAAGGGTTTCCAAGAGGGTCTCCAGGGTTTCCAAGTGGTCCCAAGGGATTCCAAGAGGTCCCAAGGGTTTCCGAGGGGTCCCAAGGGGTTCCGAGGGGTCTCCAGGGTTTCCAAGGGGTCCCAAGGGGTTCCAAGGGGTCACAAGGGATCCCCAAGGGTTTCCAAGGGGGTTCCAAGGGGGTCCCCAAGGGTTCCCAAGAGGGTCCCAAGGGGTTCCAAGAGGTCCCAAGGGGTCACAAGGGGGTCCCCAAGGGTTTCCAAGGGGGTTCCAAGGGTTTCCAAGGGTTTCCAAGGGTTCCCAGGGGGTTCCAAGGGTCCCAAGGGTTTCCAAGGGGTCCCCAAGGGGTTCTGAGGGGTCCCCAAGGGTTTCCAAGGTGTCCCAAGGGTTTCCAAGAGGGTCCCCAAGGGTTTCCAAGAGGGCCTCCAGGGGGGTCCCAAGGGTTTCCAAGAGGGTCCCAAGGTGTTCCAAGGGGTCCCAAGGGGGTCCGAGGGGGGTCCCAAGGGTTTCCAAGGGATCCCAAGGGGTTCCAAGGGTTCCCAAGGGGTTCCGAGGTGTCCCCAAGGGTTTCCAAGGGGTCTCAAGGGATTCCAGGGGGTCCCAAGGTGTTCCAAGAGGGTCTCCAGGGTTTCCAAGGCATCTCAAGAGGTTCTAAGGGGGTCCCCAAGGGTTTCCAATGGTGTTCCAGGGGGGTCCCAAGGCTTTCCAAGGGGTCACAAGGGGTTCCAGGGTGGTCCCAAGGGTTTCCAAGGGTTTCCAAAGGGTTCCAAGGGTTTCCAAAGGGGTCCCAAGGGTTTCAAAGAGGTCCCAAGGGTTTCCAAGGGATCCCAAGGTGTTCCAGGGGGGTCCCAAGGGATTCCAAGAGGGTCTCCAGGGTTTCCAAAGTGTCTCCAAGGGTTTCCAAGGGGTCTCCAAGGGGTTCCAAGTGGTCACAAGGGGGTCCCCAAGGGTTTCCAAGGGGGTTCCAAGAGTTTACAAGTGGTCCCAAGGGGTTCCAGGGGGGTCCCAAGTGTTTCCAAGGGGTCCCAAGGGGTTCCAAGGGTGTCCCCAAGGGGTTCCAGGGGGGTCCCAGGGGTTTCCAAGAGGGTCTCCAGGGTTTCCAAGGGTTCCCAAGGGGATCCAGGAGTGTCCCAAGGGTTTCCAAGGGGTCCCAAGGGGTTACAAGGGGGTCCCAAGGGGTTCCAAGGGGGTCCCCAAGGGTTTCCAAGGAGTCCCAATGGGTTCCGAGGGGTCCCAAGGGTTTCCAACTGGTCTCAAGGGTTTCCAAGGGGTCTCCAGGGTTCCCAAGGGGGTCCCCAAGGGTTTCCAAGGGGGTTCCAAGAGTTTACAAGTGGTCCCAAGGGGTTCCAGGGGGGTCCCAAGTGTTTCCAAGGGGTCCCAAGGGGTTCCAAGGGTGTCCCCAGGGGGTTCCAGGGGGGTCCCAGGGGTTTCCAAGAGGGTCTCCAGGGTTTCCAAGGGTTCCCAAGGGGATCCAGGAGTGTCCCAAGTGTTTCCAAGGGGTCACAATGGGGTCCCAAGTGTTTCCAAGGGGGTTCCAAGGGGTTCCAAGGGTTTCCAAGGGGTCCCAAGGGGGTTCCAAGGGGGTCCCCAAAGGTTTCCAAGGGGTCCACAGGGTTTCCGAGGGGTCCCTAAGGCTTTCCAATGCCGGGGCGGCCAGCGGAAAAGTACAAGGATGGAAGAAACTCGAGGGCATGCCGACCTCGCAGATCCGGGACAAATAACCTTGAGGAAGTAGGGAGTGAAGCAACGAGTTATAACTGTAGCTCCAACACGTAGCAAAACTGTAGCTTCTGGCGTGTAGCGAAACCGCCAGCAGGAGGGATTATTGTAATGAAACGTTGAGAGCTCAGCCAATCAGAAACGACAGAATTTCTGTAACTGTAAGGAAGTAGCTGTATAAAAGGCTTTCCGACGCGTCTAATAAACGGACATTGTGCTTGCATCAAGCAGCGTCCCGTCTCTCAATCGCGGCATTCCAAGGGGTCCCAAGGGGTCCCAAGGTGTTCCAAAGGGGGTCCCCAAGGGTTTCCAAGGGGTTCCAAGGGGTCCCAACGTTTTCCAAGGGGTCCCAAGAGGTTCCGAGGGGTCCCAAGGGGGTCCCCAAGGGTTTCCAAGAGGCTCTCCAGGGTTTCCAAGGGGTCCCAAGGGGTTCCGAGGGGTCCCAAAGGGTTTCCAAGGGGTCCCAAGGGGTTCCATGGGGTCCCAAGGTGTTTCAAAGGGGGTCCCCAAGGCTTTCCAAGGGGTTCCGAGGGGTCCCAACGTTTTCCAAGGGGTCCCAAGGGGGTCCCCAAGGGTTTCCAAGAGGGTCTCCAGGGTTTCCACGGGGTCCCAAGAGGTTCCAAGGGGGTCCCCAAGGGTTTCCAAAGGGTTCCCAAGGGGTCCCAAGGGTTTCAAGGGGTCCCAAGGGGTTCCAAGGGGTCTCCAGGGTTCCCAAGGGGTCCCAAGGGGTTCCAAGGTCTCCCAAGGGGTTCCGGGGGGTCCCAAGGGGTTCCCAAGGGGGTCCCCAAGCTTTTCCAAGAGGGTCTCCAGGGTTTCCAAGGGGTCCCAAGGGGTTCCAAGGGGTCCCCAAGGGTTTCCAAGGGGTCTCCAAGGGGTTCCAAGGGGTTCCAAGGGGTCTCAAGGGTTCCCAAGGGGTCCAGGGGTTTCCAAAGGGTCCCATGGTGTTCCAACGGGGGCCTCCAAGGGATTCCAAGTGGTTCCCAGGGGGTCCTGGCCCCCCTGGACTCCCCCCGGGGGGGAAGGGGGGGTGGTTTTAACCCCACAACAGCAATGTAGGACCAGGCAGCGGCTCCCGCGCCGTTGCCCTTCCCCCCGCGTTGTGGGGTGGGGGTGGGGGAGGGGAGAAGAGGGAGAAAAGGAGCGGGAAAAAGACCCTCGCGGGTTGGGGGGCAGGCGGTCGAATAGAGGAGCAATGGGCGAGGAAAAGACCGATATTTATTGTAAAATAACCTACAGGATTAAGCGACCCGACGCCGAGTTGCCCTCCCCACCCGAGCGCTGGTTGCCCGGCCCGTCCCCAGCGGCGACGGCGGGTCCCGGCCCCCCCACCCCACCCCCGGCAGCGACCCCCCCGTTTGTATCCCCAACGGGACGCCCGTGGGGCGGAATATCCCTTTTGGGCGCCTTCTCCCGGCCGCGCTCCCGCTGAGCTGCGACGGGGAAGGCGAAAAAAAAGAAAAAAGCCCTCGACTGACGGACGGAAACGGCTCTCGGCCGCGTCCCGACGTCGTGTTCTCGCCCGCTAAATCCAAAAAGGCAACCCAGAGCTGAAGGAAAATTCCCTCCATCGAAGCCGAAAGGACGACACCCCCCCCAGCCGCTCGCGGCGGGAGGGGACACGACACCCCGCAGCGACCCCCCTCCGTCCCCTGCCCCTCACTCCCCCTCTGCTCCCTGGGCTGGGGCACAGGGATGGACGTCTCCCGCGGGATCCAGGAGAGGAGCGCGGGGAGTCTCCGGAGAAGGGCAGGGGCTGCCGGCAGCTGGGGAGGGGAGGGAAGGGGGGATGAGGGGCTGGGGGGCGCTGCCCCTCAGGCACAGCTGGGTTTTCTCTGTTGCTACCCAAAACCAGGGGCGCAGGGTCTCCCCTTTGAACGAGGCTGGTGGGAACGTGAAGATCTCGACCCCGGTGTTGGCATCGAGGAAAGTCACCAGCCCCCGGGCGCAGTCCAGACAGACCCAGATCCTGCTGGGGAGCGGGGATCGGGGGAGGAAGGTGTGACGAGAGATGAGACACACGAACTGCCCATAGCTGTGCCGCACTGCCCAGATCCCTTCTTCAGGGCTCCAGTACGAGAACGTCTTCCTCTCCACAGTCTCCTTGGCCACCCCAACAGCCCACCGCGAGTCACCTCCCACCTCCCCCTTCACCTCCACCTCCCAGCAGTGTCTCCCCTCCCGGAACCTCTCCTGGCCCAAAACACAGAACCAATAGGTAAATCTCTCCGGGATGTTGGGCAGGTCCCGCTCTTTGCTTTGCCACCTCACGCGCCTCCGATTGGCCGACAGGACGAGTTGGGAATGAGCCGTGTTTGGATCCAGGGTCACCACGTCTGCAGGGGACAGGAGGAGCCGCAGCGTCGGAGCTCGTTCCCCGGGCAGGTTTCACACCCTCGGGGACAGGACCTGCCCCGCTGGGCAGGAGACTGGGCATCTCCTTCCTCCTCTCCATCCCCACCATGGGGCCGGCCCCAGCACAGCCACGGCCGAGCTCGGTCCCGTGGGAAGAGGCACCGGTGGGGCTGCAGCCCGCGCAGGGAGGAGCAGGACGGGGAGGCAGGGGCTGGGCTGGGCAGCGCACGGGGTCTCAGGGGGTGGTGGCTCCTCTGGGGCCCAAGGGGGTGACTCAGAATGGGACGAAATGGCAAGAAAACGGGGCGAGATACAGCCCAGTGCCATGGTCTGGGGGGGTCTGAGACACCAACACGACCCGGGATGGCCAGTCCCCCTTCAGTGGCCACCCAGTGCCTTCACTGGCCACCCAGTTACACCTCCCGCAGAGGGAAAGGGAGGAGAACCACCCGTAAAAATACAGTAAAATACGCAATTACCTGGATTTTCAGGAAGCAGGAACTTTCTCCACGCTACAAGGAGGGACAAGAGCAAGGTCACGTCCCACGGCCGGTCCCCAGGGAGTCGGGGCAGGGGAGAGGGTCCATCCCTGGGCCGGTGTCCCCCGGCCGCCCACCCTCCCGGGCACGTCCCCTGGGGGTTTGCTCGGATCCAGGGGATGGAGGGGATGGAGGGGACGGACACAGCGGGAAAGGGCCGAGCAGAGAGCGCCCAGGAGAGGACACCGAGGCAAGAGGAGATCACGGAGACTCACCCAGTGCCGCGTCTCGTTCCTCTGGAAAGGATAAAGAAAGTCAATCAGTGATGAGAGGGGACAGCTTCTCATCCCACAACTGCACCCGCAGGAGCAGGCAGAGCCCTTCTGTTTGGGGAGGGGGAAAAGAGCCCTTGGCTCCCAGGGGGGCTCCGTCCAGCCTGGTTATGTCCCACGGATGGTGGCCAGTGGGTCTGGGCAGGGGAGAGGGTCCATCCCTGGGCTGGTGTCCCCCGGCTGCCCACCCTCCCAGGCACATCCCCTTGGGGTTTCCCCACACCCAGGGGATGGAGGGATGGAGGGGACGAGCAAAGGGGGAAAGGGCCGAGCACAGAGCACCCGGGAGAGGTCACTGAGCCAAGAGGAGACCACGGAGACTCACCCAACCGTGCAGCTTGTTCCTCTGGAATGGAAAAAAAGAAGCGATGAGTGATGAGAGGGGACGGCTTCTCATCCCATGGCTGCTCCTTTAGGAGCGCACAGAGCTCAGGGAGAGCTCAGAGAGTTTGGGGAGTGGGAAAAGACCCCCACACCCTGTGAATGGCCCCCCGCAGCCAGGTCATGTCCCACGTCTGGTCCCCAGGGACTCTGGCCAAGGGAGAGGGTCCATCCCTGGGCTGGTGTCCCCCAGCTGCCCACCCTCCCAGGCAGACCCCCTTGGGGTTTCCCCACCCCCAGGGGATGGAGGAATGGAGGGGATGGGCAAAGGAGGAAAGGGCCGAGCACAGAGCACCCAGGAGAGGACACCGAGCCAAGAGGAGATCATGGAGACTCACTCAGTGCTGTGTCTCGTTCCCCTGGAAAGGATAAAGAAAGTCAATCAGTGATGAGAGGGGACAGCTTCTCATCCCACAACTGCACCCGCAGGAGTTGGCAGAGCCCTTCTGTTTGGGGAGGGGGACAAGATCCCTTGGCTCCCAGGGGGGCTCCCTCCAGCCTGGCTATGTCCCACGGATGGTGGCCAGTGGGTCTGGGCAGGGGAGAGGGTCCATCCCTGGGCTGGTGTCCCCCAGCTGCCCACCCTCCCAGGCACATCCCCTTGGGGTTTCCCTGCACCCAGGGGATGGAGGGATGGAGGGGACGGGCACGGGGGGACAGGGCTGAGCACAGAGCACCCGGGAGAGGACACCGAGCCAAGAGGAGATCATGGAGACTCACCCAACAGTGCAGCTTGTTCCTCTGGAATGGAAAAAAAGAAGCGATGAGTGATGAGAGGGGACGGCTTCTCATCCCATGGCTGCTCCTTTAGGAGCGCACAGAGCTCGAGGAGAGCTCAGAGAGTTTGGGGAGTGGGAAAAGACCACAAAACCCTGTGAATGGCCCCCTCCAGCCAGGTCATGTCCCACGGCAAGTCCCCAGGGAGTCTGGCCAAGGGAGAGGGTCCATCCCTGGGCTGCTGTCCCCCAGCTGCCCACCCTCCCAGGCACATCCCGTTGGAGTTTCCCCACCCCCAGGGGATGGAGGGATGGAGGGGAAGGGCACGGGGGGACAGGGCCCAGCACAGAGCACCCGGGAGAGGACACCGAGCCATGACAGAACTCCTGGAGACTCACCTAGTGCTGCATCTCGTTTCCCTGGAAAGCAAAAATCAAATTAATGCGTGATGAGAGGGGACAGATTCTCACCCTACAACTGCTTCCACAGGAGAGCACAGAGCTGGCAAGACCCCAAACTCCTTGTGTTTGGGGAGTGGGAAAAGACCGTGTGGGTCCCAGAGCAGGTTCCCTGCCTCCCTTCTCCCCCAGCCACCCCTCCCAGGCACCCTGCATTGAAGCCTGACTTGAGCAGAGATTTAAGGCTCAGCCTGATTTAAGCTGACTGATGACGGGTCCCCACTTCTCCCCATGAGTTAGGTCACCTCCTGGGCCCCGTTCCCAGCCCCAGTGCTCTCCACTCCCCTTCTGGGCTCCATCAACCCAGACCAACGACCACAGGGCGATCAAGAGCCACCCAGAGCCACGTCCCTCCCAGGGGGCTCCTTTCTCAGGAGGCTTCGCTGGTGGCAGGGGCCAGAAGGACTCACCCAGCGTTCTGGACAGCCCCACTGCAAAGCAAAGGCAGAGGAAGAGGAGGTCAGGAGAGCAGCTGCTTCATCGGCACTAACATCTCACCAGGGACTCTTGCACCGTCCCACCAGCCAGGTGCTCTGGCCACGCTCCCTGGCCTCCCACCCACGCCCCGGGTCCTTGTCCCCATCCTTCCTGTGCCCAAAGAGCTTCTTTAATGAAGGCAAAACACCTTTTGACTCGACTGTCATCCCCTTCTACGTACGTCCATGGGCCAGGGCTCGGCCTCGCTCCACCCCGATCCCCTCCATTCCATCCCCCCCGTGACAAACTCACCTTTCCTTCGCCAGAGATAAGTGATGACGCCAAATGACACCACTGAAAGCACGAGGAAGACACCCAGAGCTGCCATCCAGTGACGGGCGTTGTGGAAAAAGGGAGCTGAGAAACAAAAACACAGCAGGAAAAGGGCTCACTTTGCACTCCTGTGTAGGAGGAAAACGAAAGGGAGAAAGAAAAACTCCAAGTTCTAACTCATCGTCAGGGTTTTGGCTGGGACGGAATGAACAAGTGGACGTCATCGCTTGCAGCTATTGAGGGATGGGATGTTTTGGATTTGGGATGAGAAGCAGCGATGGGAGCACACTGATGGTTTTGGGTGTTGCTGGGCAGTCGAGGAATGGTCTGCTCCTCACACCGCCCCACCAGCGAGTGGGCTTGGCGGGGGGCGCAAACAGTTGGGACAAAACCCGTTACTCTTCCCATTCTCTATCCCATCCCAACGGTGGGGAATGAGCGAGGGGCTGCGCGGTGCCGGCTCTGGGCTGGGATTACACCACCCCACTCCTAAAGCCTTGTGCTGGGAGCCCCGGGCTCAAGGGGACATCGTCCTCTCCATTCCCACGGCCATCCCAATGCTCCCCTGAAGCCCGCCAGGCTCAGGTTATCTCCTGCGCTAAAGCTCACCTGCGGGTGCATCCCCTCCCATTCCCCCACCCCCCCCACGTTTCTCCAGCCCCCCGAGATCAAAACGCCCCCCCCCACCCCCCAAGCACAGCCAACCCCAGCCCCGCTGCCATCCTGCACCTGAGATGTGCAGGGACGACGCCTGCTCCTGCTCCAGGCGGCTGTTCCTCACCACGCACGACAAGTTCCCATCGCCCTTCCCGCTCACCACGACGACATCTTGGATCTCAAACAGGCCCCTCTCGTCAGAGGAACGTCTCTGGGAGACCGAGGGCAGACGCTGCCCGTTGGCAGCCTTCCACAGCACCTCCGGTTGTGGGTACCAGCCGGCCGATCCACACACCACCCGGATGCCTCCGTCCTGGTGAGCCTCCAGAGAGAGGAGAGAGCTTCCAGAGAGAGCTCAGAGAGTTTGGGGAGTGGGAAAAGACTACAAGGGTTTCCAAGGGGTCCCAAGGGGTTCTAAGGGGGTCCCCAAGGGGTTCCAGGGGGGTCCCAAGGGTTTCCAAGAGGGTCTCCAGGGTTTCCAAGGGGTCCCTAGAGGTTCCAAGGGGGTCCCGAAGGGTTTCCGAGGGGTTCCAGGGGGGTCCCAAGGGTTTCCAAGGAGTCCCAAGGGGTTCCAAGGGGTCCCCAATGGTTTCCAAGGTTCTCCCCAAGGGTTTCCAAGAGGGTCTCCAGGGGGGTCCCAAGGGTTTCCAAGGGGGTCCCCAAGGGATTCCAAGGGGGTCCCCAAGGGTTTCCAAGGGGTCCCAAGGGGTTCCGAGTGGTCCCAAGGGGTTTCAAGGGGTCCCCAACGGTTTCCAAGGGGTCCCAGGGGCTTCCAAGGGGTCCCCAAGGGGTCCCGAAGGGGTCCCAAGGGTTTCCAAGGGGTCCCCAATGGTTTCCAAGGTTGTCCCCAAGGGTTTCCAAGAGGGTCTCCAGGGGGGTCCCAAGGGGTTCCAAGGGGTTCCAAGGGTTTCCAAGGGGGTCACCAAAGGTTTCCAAGGTTGTCCCCAAGGGTTTCCAAGAGGGTCTCCAGGGGGGTCCCAAGGGTTTCCAAGGGGTCCCAAGGGCTTCCAAGAGGGTCTCCAGGGTTTCCAAGGGGTCCCAAGAGGTTCCAAAGGGGTCCCCAAGGGTTTCTGAGGGGTTCCAGGGGGGTCCCAAGGGTTTCCAAGGGGTCCCAAGGGGTTCCAAGAGGTCCCAAGGGTTTCCAAGGGGGTCCCCAATGGTTTCCAAGATGGTCTCCAGGGGGGTCCCAAGGGGTTCCAAGGGGTTCCAAGGGTTTCCAAGGGGGTCACCAAAGGTTTCCAAGGGGTCCACAGGGTTTTCGAGGGGTCCCCGATGGTTTCCAATGCCGGGGCGGCCAGCGGAAAAGTACAAGGATGGAAGAAACTCGAGGGCATGCCGACCTCGCAGATCCGGGACAAATAACCTTGAGGAAGTAGGGAGTGAAGCAACGAGTTATAACTGTAGCTCCAACACGTAGCAAAACTGTAGCTTCTGGCGTGTAGCGAAACCGCCAGCAGGAGGGATTATTGTAATGAAACGTTGAGAGCTCAGCCAATCAGAAAGGACAGAATTTCTGTAACTGTAAGGAAGTAGCTGTATAAAAGGCTTTCTGACGCGTCTAATAAACGGACATTGTGCTTGCATCAAGCAGCGTCCCGTCTCTCAATCGCGGCATTCCAAGGGGTCCCAAGGGGTCCCAAGGTGTTCCAAAGGGGGTCCCCAAGGGGTCCCAAGGGGTTCTGAGGGGTCCCAAGGGGGTCCGTAAGGGTTTCCAAGAGGGTCTCCAGGGTTTCCAAGGGGTCCCAAGAGGTTCCAAGGGGGTCCCCAAGGGTTTCCAAAGGGTTCCCAAGGAGTCCCAAGGGTTTCCAAGGGGTCCCAAGGGGTTCCAAGGGGTCTCCAGGGTTCCCAAGTGGTCCCAAGGGTTTTCAAGGAGTCCCAAGGGGTTCCAGGGGGGTCCCAAGGGGTCCCAAGGGGGTCCCCAGGCATTTCCAAGAGGGTCTCCAGGGTTTCGAAGGGGTCCCAAGGGGTTCCAAGGGGTCCCCAAGGGTTTCCAAGGGGTCTCCAAGGGGTTCCAAGGGGTTCCAAGGGGTCTCAAGGGTTCCCAAGGGGTCCAGGGGTTTCCAAAGGGTCCCAAGGTATTCCAACGGGGGTCCCCAAGGGTTTCCAAGTGGTTCCCAGGTGGTCCTGGCCCCCCTGAACTCCCCCCGGGGGGGTGGTGGGGTGGTTTGAACCCCACAACAGCAATGTAGGACCAGGCAGCGGCTCCCGTGCCGTTGCCCGTCCCCCCGCATTGGGGGGGGGGGGGGTGGAGGGGAGAAGAGGGAGAAAAGGGGCGGGAAAAAGACCCTCGCAGGTTGGGGGGCAGGCGGTCGAATAGAGGAGCAACGGGCGAGGAAAAGACCGATATTTATTGTAAAATAACCTACGGGATAAAGCGACCCGACGCCGAGTTGCCCTCCCTACCCGAGCGCTGGTTGCCCGGCCCGTCCCCAGCGGCCACGGCGGGTCCCGGCCCCCCTACCCCACCCCCGGCAGCGACCCCCCCATTTCTATCCCCAACGGGACGCCCGTGGGGCGGAATATCCCTTTTGGGCGCCTTCTCCCGGCCGCGCTCCCACTGGGCTGAAATGGGGAAGGCGAAAAAAAAGAAAAAAGCCCTCGACTGACGGACGGAAACGGCTCTCGGCCGTGTCCCGACGTCGTGTTCTCGCCCGCTAAATCCAAAAAGGCAACCCAGAGCCGAAGGAAAATTCCCTCCATCAAAGCCGAAATGACGACACCCCCCCCAGCCTCTCGTGGCCGGAGGGGACATGACACCCCGCAGCGACAGCCCCCTGTCCCCTGCCCCTCACTCCCCCTCTGCTCCCCGGGCTGGGGCACAGGGATGGACGTCTCCCGCGGGATCCAGGAGAGGAGCGCGGGGAGTCTCCGGAGAAGGGCAGGGGCTGCCGGCGGCCGGGGAGGGGAGGGAAGGGGGGATGAGGGTCTGGGGGGTGCTGCCCCTCAGGCACAGCTGGGTTTCCTCTGTTTCTACCCAAAACCAGGGGCGCAGGGTCTCCCCTTTGAACGAGGCTGGTGGGAACGTGAAGATCTTGACCCCGGTGTCGGCATGGAGGAAAGTCACCAGCCCCCGGGCGCAGTCCAGACAGACCCAGATCCTGCTGGGGAGCAGGGACCGGGGGAGGAGGGTGCAAGGAGAGGTGAGAGACATGAACTGCCCATAGCTGTGCCGCACTGCCCAGATCCCTTCCTCAGGGCTCCAGTACGAGAACGTCTTCCTCTCCACAGACTCCTTGGCCACCCCAACACCCCACCACGAGTCACCTCCCACCTCCCCCTCCACCTCCACCTCCCAGCAGTGTCTCCCCTCCCGGAACCCCTCCTGGCCCAAAACGCAGCACCAATAGGTAAATCTCTCCGGGATGTCGGGCAGGTCCCGCCATTCTCTTTGCCACCTCACGCGCCTCCGATCGGCCGACAGGACGAGTTGGGAATGAGCCGTGTTCGGATCCAGGGTCACCACGTCTGCAGGGGACAGGAGGAACCGCAGCATCAGAGCTCAGTCCCGGGCAGGTTTCACCCCCTCGGGGACAGGACCTGCCCCACGGGGCAGGAGACTGGGCATCTCCTTCCTCCTCTCCATCCCCACCACGGGGCCGGCCCCAGCACGGCCACGGCCGAGCTCGGTCCCGTGGGAAGAGGCACCGGTGGGGCTGCAGCCCGCGCAGGGAGGAGCAGGACGGGGAGGCAGGGGCTGGGCTGGGCAGCGCACGGGGTCTCAGGGGGTGGTGGCTCCTCTGGGGCCCAAGGGGGTGACTCAGAATGGGGCGGAACGGCAAGAAAACGGGGCGAGATACAGCCCAGTGCCATGGTCTGGGGGGTCTGAGACACCAACACGACCCGGGATGGCCAGTCCCCCTTCAGTGGCCACCCAGTGCCTTCACTGGCCACCCAGTTACACCTCCCGCAGAGGGAAAGGGAGGAGAACCACCCGTAAAAATACAGTAAAATACGGAATTACCTGGATTTTCAGGAAGCAGGAACTTTCTCCACGCTACAAGGAGGGACAAGAGCAAGGTCACGTCCCACGGCCGGTCCCCAGGGAGTCGGGGCAGGGGAGAGGGTCCATCCCTGGGCTGGTGTCCCCCGGCCGCCCACCCTCCCGGGCACGTCCCCTGGGGGTTTGCTCGGATCCAGGGGATGGAGGGCTGGAGGGGACGGGCACGGGGGGTCAGGGCCGAGCACAGAGCGCCCGGGAGAGGACACCGAGCCAAGAGGAGATCATGGAGACTCACCCAACCGTGCAGCTTGTTCCTCTGGAATGGAAAAAAAGAAGCGATGAGTGATGAGAGGGGACGGCTTCTCATCCCATGGCTGCTCCTTTAGGAGCGCACAGAGCTCGAGGAGAGCTCAGAGAGTTTGGGGAGTGGGAAAAGACCCCCACACCCTGTGAATGGCCCCCTCCAGCCAGGTCATGTCCCACGGCCGGTCCCCAGGGAGTCTGGCCAAGGGAGAGGGTCCATCCCTGGGCTGGTGTCCCCCAGCTGCCCACCCTCCCAGGCACATCCCCTTGGGGTTTCTGCGGAGCCAGGGGATGGAGGGATGGAGGGGACGGGCAAAGGGGGACAGGGCCGAGCACAGGACACTCGGGAATTGACACCGAGCCAGGAGGAGATCACGGAGACTCACTCAGTGCTGTGTCTTGTACCCCTGGAAAGGATAAAGAAAGTCAATCAGTGATGAGAGGGGACAGCTTCTCATCCCACAACTGCACCCGCAGGAGTTGGCAGAGCCCTTCTGTTTGGGGAGGGGGAAAAGAGCCCTTGGCTCCCAGGGGGGCTCCCTCCAGCCTGGTTATGTCCCATGGATGGTGGCCAGTGGGTCTGGGCAGGGGAGAGGGTCCATCCCTGGGCTGGTGTCCCCCAGCTGCCCACCCTCCCAGGCACATCCCCTTGGGGTTTCCCTGCCCCCAGGGGATGGAGGGATGGAGGGGACGGGCACGGGGGGACAGGGCCGAGCACAGAGCACCCGGGAGAGGACACCGAGCCAAGAGGAGATCATGGAGACTCACTCAGTGCTGTGTCTCGTTCCCCTGGAAAGGATAAAGAAAGTCAATCAGTGATGAGAGGGGACAGCTTCTCATCCCATGGCTGCTCCTACAGGAGCAGGCAGAGCCCTTCTGTTTGGGGAGGGGGAAAAGAGCCCTTGGCTCCCAGGGGGCTCCCTTCAGCCTGGTTATGTCCCATGGATGGTGGCCAGTGGGTCTGGACAGGGGAGAGGGTCCAACCCTGGGCTGGTGTCCCCCAGCTGCCCACCCTCCCAGGCACATCCCCTTGGGGTTTCCCCACACCCAGGGGAGGGAGGGATGGAGGGGACGGGCAAAGGGGGAAAGGGCCGAGCACAGAGCACCCGGGAGAGGACACCGAGGCAAGAGGAGATCACGGAGACTCACCCAACAGTGCAGCTTGTTCCTCTGGAATGGAAAAAAAGAAGCGATGAGTGATGAGAGGGGACGGCTTCTCATCCCATGGCTGCTCCTTTAGGAGCACACAGAGCTCGAGGAGAGCTCAGAAAGTTTGGGGAGTGGGAAAAGACCACAAAACCCTGTGAATGGCCCCCTCCAGCCAGGTCATGTCCCACGGCCGGTCCCCAGGGAGTCTGGCCAAGGGAGAGGGTCCATCCCTGGGCTGCTGTCCCCCAGCTGCCCACCCTCCCAGGCACATCCCGTTGGAGTTTCCCCGCCCCCAGGGGATGGAGGGATGGAGGGGACGGGCAAAGGGGGAAAGGGCTGAGCACAGAGCACCCGGGAGAGGACACCGAGCCATGACAGAGCTCCTGGAGACTCACCGAGTGCTGCATCTCGATTCCCTGGAAAGCAAAAATCAAATTAATGAGTGATGAGAGGGGACGGCTTCTCATCCCATGGCTGTTCCTGCAGCAGCAGGCAGAGCTGGCGAGACCCCAAACTCCTTGTGTTTGGGGAGTGGGAAAGGACCGTGTGGGGCCCAGAGCAGGGACTCGGCCTCGCTCCACCCCGATCCCCTCCATTCCATCCCCCCCGTGACAAACTCACCTTTCCTTCGCCAGAGATAAGCGATGACGCCAAATGACAACACTGAAAGCACGAGGAAGACACCCAGAGCTGCCATCCAGTGACGGGCGTTGTGGAAAAAGGGAGCTGAGAAACAAAAACACAGCAGGAAAAGGGCTCACTTTGCACTCCTGTGTAGGAGGAAAACGAAAGGGAGAAAGAAAAACTCCAAGTTCTAACTCATCGTCAGGGTTTTGGCTGGGATGGAATGAACAAGTGGACGTCATCGCTTGCAGCTACTGAGGGATGGGATGTTTTGGATTTGGGATGAGAAGCAGCGATGGGAGCGCACTGATGGTTTTGGGTGTTGCTGGGCAGTCGAGGAATGGTCTGCTCCTCACACCACCCCACCAGCGAGTGGGCTTGGGGGACGCAAACAGCTGGGACAATACCCGTTACTCTTCCCATTCTCTATCCCATCCCAACGGTGGGGAATGAGCGAGGGGCTGCGCGGTGCCGGCTCTGGGCTGGGATTACACCACCCCACTCCTAAAGCCTTGTGCTGGGAGCCCCGGGCTCAAGGGGACATCGTCCTCTCCATTCCCACGGCCATCCCAATGCTCCCCTGAAGCCCGCCAGGCTCAGGTTATCTCCTGCGCTAAAGCTCACCTGCGGGTGCATCCCCTCCCATTCCCCCACCCCCCGCACGTTTCTCCAGCCCCCCGAGATCAAACCGCTCCCCCCCCCCCCCAAGCACAGCCAACCCCAGCCCTGCTGCCATCCTGCACCTGAGATGTGCAGGGACGACGCCTGCTCCTGCTCCAGGCGGCTGTTCCTCACCACGCACGACAAGTTCCCATCGCCCTTCCCGCTCACCACGACGACATCTTGGATCTCAAACAGGCCCCTCTCGTCAGAGGAAAGTCTCTGGGAGACCGAGGGCAGACGCTGCCCGTTGGCAGCCTTCCACAGCACCTCCGGTTGTGGGTACCAGCCGGCCGATCCACACACCACCCGGATGCCTCCGTCCTGGTGAGCTTCCAGAGAGAGGAGAGGGACGGAGCCCATGGCTGGGGGAAGAGCCCGCCGTTGGGCTGAGTTAGGGATGGACTCGGCTCAAAGGCAAAGACCCAACCCCATACCAGACACATCACATTGTCCCGAGGGGGCTGTGGGACCACGCACGTGCTCCTCACACCACCCAAACCACCCCAACGTGTGCAGGAACCGGAGAGCATTGATGCCCAATGATCCCACATCGCCCATAAAACAGCCCGGCAGAGGAGGACCCAGAGGCCGAGCAAGGTCTCTGCCCTCTCCCGGCCTTGTCCAAGAAGCCCTGAGGCTTCCAGACGAGGCGCCAGGTCTCCTCCGGCACCAACGGCAAAGGCAAAGCAAGGATCCAGCTGGTGGCACCTGGGAAGAGGGCTCTTCCCAACGCCAGGCACAGCGGTAGCTCCCATCCTGGGCTCACTTGGCAGCCCAGGCCCTGAGCCCAAGCAGCTGCTCAGCAGCTTCTCCCCTCTGCCCTCACAACACCTCGAGGACACCACAGAGACACAAAGCCACCTCGTTTGTGCCACTCTGCCCCCAAAAACACCTCCAGCACCATGTCTGTGCTCCTTCCTGGGCAGGCACGGATGGGAAGGGTCCCCTTCAACCCGCCCTCTGTCAAGGTCTATTGGCCTTTGGCATTGGATGGATGGACGTGAGGGTGGGACAGAGGTCTGGGAGGGACACACCAACCCAGGGACACCTGCACCACCCCCAGGAAACACCGCACCACCCACAAACCTGCCACCTCCAGGTCCACTGTAGCTTCTCCATAAGAGGCAGCATCTCTCACAGTGCAGACGTACTGGCCATCATCAGAGGGTCTCACCCCAGCGAGTCGCAAGTCCAGGGTCCCACCGGAGAGACCATCTCTGACCAACTCTGTCCTTCCAGCGTATTCCCTCATCTGTGCCCCATACAGGTCCTCTCCATTTCGGTAGAGATGCACGATTTCAGAGAACCGGTACCGGATCCACCTGATCTCCCAGCTCCGAGCGTCCGCACGTGGGGACAAGTGACACGGCAGCACGACGTCCTGCCCCACGGTGGCAAGGAGAGGTCGGTCTGGTCCCACCACTCTGAACTCAGCTTGGGGACGGAGAAGGACACAGAGAGACGGAGATTGCGCCCACGTTAATTCGGGGCGTTGCATGGCAAGGGGCGAGCGTGGCGTGAGCGGTGCCCGCTCCATCCCGCGGGTGTCGCTGTTCCCCCCACCCCGTGCTCCAAAGAGCCTGGAGACACTGGAGAGGGAGTGGGAGGACTCCAAGGAGAAGGAGGTTCCCTGGGAGTGGGAACTGCTCCAGAAAGTCACCCCCAACCCCGAAAATAGCCCCCAGCCCAGCCAGCCCTGGGAGAAGGGACAAACGCTTTAGGGGAGCACTGCGGGACGGGACTGAAGGTGTCCCAGGGCAAGGGACGTGGGGGTGGCATCAAGAGCCAAAGTGAAAGTGAAACCCATCCGCGGCCGAGCTCTGGGCTCAGCTCCTCCTGCCCCACGGCACCTCCCCTGCCCCACATCTGCCCCCCGCAGCGGGCTCAGCGCCCCCAGCCCTGCAGGATCCCTACCTGATCCCAGGCGGAGCACGTGGAGAGTCAGGAAATAACTCAGGAGGCCCCTGGGGCTGGCGGGGAACCCCATCTGCGGGCGCAGCTGGAGAAGAGGGTGGGAAGGGAGGCAGAGGGAGGGCAAGGGGGCGTTACAGCCGCCGGGGAGGGGATGGGGAAGAAGGGCTGCACCCGCCCCAAGGGAGGCTCCAGAAATCCCACCAAACCCCCCGCACCCTGCCGTCGGGAGGAACCGTCGGTCGAGGGCAGGACGGGCCCACGCCGCGGCTCCCGCTGCAGCCCCTGCTCTGCCCCACTGCCCCCCTCCCCCCTGGGTTTCTTCTGAACCCCTCATATGAGACTTTAAATTAATTAGAGATTCTTAATGCCCTGCGGAAAGGAAATTCACTCACCGGACGGGTACCATCTGCAGGAGGCACCTGGTAACTCCCAACACCTCCAAGCTTTGTGCGGTTTTCCAGGAACAGGATTATGGGCTTTGGAGTGACTCCAGGCTCCACCCCGCCCCCGAGGCCAGGGGAAAAAGAAGAAGAATGAAAGTAGGAAAAAGAAGAAGAAAAGTGGGAAAAGAAGAAGAAAAGTAGGAAAAAGAAGGAGAAAAGTATGAAAAGAAGAAGAAAAGCAGGAAAAAGAAGAAGAAAAGTAGGAAAAAGAAGAAAAGTGGAAAAAGAAGGAGAAAGGTAGGAAAAGAAGAAGAAAAGTGGAAAAAAGAAGAAGAAAAGTGGGAAAAAGAAGAAGAAAAGTACGAAAAGAAGAAGAAAAGAAGGAAAAATAAGAAGAAAAGCAGGAAAAAGAAGAAGAAAAACAGGAAAAAAGAAGAAAAGTAGGAAAAAGAAGGAGAAAAGTAGGAAAACGAAGAAAAGTGGAAAAAGAAGGAGAAAAGTAGGAAAAGAAGAAGAAAAGTGGAAAAAAAGAAGAAGAAAAGTAGGAAAAGAAGAAGAAAAGTGGAAAAAGAAGGAGAAAAGTAAGAAAAGAAGAAGAAAAGTGGGAAAAAGAAGAAGAAAAGTGGTAAGAAGAAGAAGAAAAGCAGGAAAAGGAAGAAGAAAAGTGGAAAAAGAAGAAGAAAAATAGGAAAAAGAAGAAGAAAAGCAGGAAAAGAAGAAGAAAAGTGGTGGAACCTCCCCAGTGCCCAGGATGGGGGGACGGTCGCGGCCCCAGTGCTGCTGGCCACGCTGGTCCTGAGACAGGCCGGGACGCTGGTGGCCACCTCGGCCACCTGGGCGCGCATTCGTCCATCTCTGGACCAACACCCCCAGGTCCTTTTCTGCTGGGGAGGGCTCCAGCCGCTCCTCCCCCAGCCCCCGGCGTCCATGGGGTTGGTGTGACCCATGGGCAGGACCCGGCACTTGGCCTTGGGCGACCTCCCACCAACGCCTTGGGCCCATCCATCCGACAGCTCCGGATCCCTCCGTAGATCCATCCATCCCACCCTCCGGCATGTCAACGCTCCCACCAATGGCTTGGGCCCATCCATCCAACCGGATCCCTCCGTAGATCCATCCATCCCACCCTCCGGCACGTCAGCACTCCCACCAATGGCTTGGGCCCATCCATCCAACCGGATCCCTCTGTAGATCCATCCATCCCACCCTCTGGCACATCCACGCTCCCACCAACACCTTGGGCCCATCCATCCGACAGCTCCAGATCCCTCCGTAGATCCATCCATCCCACCCTCCAGCACATCAATGCTCCCACCAACGCCCAAGGGGTTCCGAGGGGTCAGAAGGGGGTCCCCAAGGGTTTCCAAGGGGTCCCAAGGGGTTCCAAGGGGTCTCCAGGGTTCCCAAGGGCATCCCAAAGGGTTTCCAAGGGGTTCCAGGGGGGTCCCAAGGGGTTCCAAGGGGGTCCCAAGGGTTTCCAAGAGGGTCTCCAGGGTTTCCAGAGGGTCCCAAGGGTTTCCAAGGGGTCCCAAGGGGTTCGAAGGGGTCACAAGGGGGTCCCCAAGGGTTTCCAAGAGGGTCTCCAGGGTTTCCAAGGGGTCCCAAGGGGTTCCAAGGGGGTCCCCAAGGGGTCCCAAGGGGTTCCAAGGGGTCTCCAGAGTTCCCAAGGGGGTCCCCAAGGGTTTCCAAGGAGTCTCCAAGTGTTTCGAAGTGGTTCCCAGGGGGTCCTGGCCCCCTTGGACTCCCCCCGGGGGGGTGGTGGGGTGGTTTTAACCGTATGTCAGCAATGTAGGACCAGGCAGCGGCTCCCGCGCCATTGCCCGTCCCCCCGCGTTGGGGGGTGGGGGGGGGGGAGGGGAGAAGAGGGAGAAAAGGGGTGGGAAAAAGACCCTCCTGTGTTGGGGGGCAAGTGGTCGAATGGAGGAGCAACGGGTGAGGAAAAGACCAATATTTATTGTAAAATAATGTACGGGATAAAGCGCCCCGACGCCGAGTTGCCCTCCCCACCCGAGCGCTGGTTGCCTGGCCCATCCCCAGTGGTGACGGCGGGTCCTGGCCCCCCCACCCCACCCCCGGCAGCGACCCCCCGTTTCTATCCCCAACGGGACGCCCGTGGGGCGGAATATCCCTTTTGGGCGCCTTCTCCCGGCCGCGCTCCCGCTGGGCTGCGACGGGGAAGGCAAAAAAAAAGAAAAAAGCCCTCAACTGACGGACGGAAACGGCTCTCGGCCGCGTCCCGACGTCGTGTTCTCGCCCGCTAAATCCAAAAAGGCAACCCAGAGCCGAAGGAAAATTCCCTCCATCAAAGCCGAAAGGACGACACCCTCCCCAGCCGCTCGCAGCCTCCCGGAGGGGACACGACACCCCGCAGCGACCCCCCTCCATCCCCTGCCCCTCACTCCCCCTCTGCTCCCCGGGCTGGGGCACAGGGATGGACGTCTCCCGTGGGATCCAGGAGAGGAGCGCGGGGAGTCTCCGGAGAAGGGCAGGGGCTGCCGGCGGCTGGGGACGGGAGGGAAGGGGGGATGAGGGTCTGGGGGGCGCTGCCCCTCAGGCACAGCTGGGTTTTCTCTGTTCCTACCAAAAACCAGGGGCGCAGGGTCTCCCCTTTGAACGAGGCTGGTGGGAACGTGAAGATCTCGACCCCGGTGTCGGCATGGAGGAAAGTCACCAGCCCCCGGGCGCAGTCCAGACAGACCCAGATCCTGCTGGGGAGTGGGGACTGGGGGAGGAGGGTGCGACGAGAGGTGAGAGACGCGAACTGCCCATAGCTGTGCCGCACTGCCCAGATCCCTGCTTCCGGGATCAGGAAGGGTCTCCCTTTCCTCTGCACAGACTCCTTGGCCACCCCAACAGCCCACCACGAGTCACCTCCCACCTCCCCCTCCACCTCCACCTCCCAGCAGTGTCTCCCCTCCCGGAACCTCTCCTGGCCCAAAACGCAGCAATAATAGCTAAATCTCTCCGGGATGTCGGGCAGGTCCCGCTCTTCGCTTTGCCGCCTCACGCGCCTCCGATCGGCCGACAGGACGAGTTGGGAATGAGCCGTGTTCGGATCCAGGGTCACCACGTCTGCAGGGGACGGGAGGAGCCGGAGCATCAGAGCTCAGTCCCGGGCAGGTTTCACCCCCTCAGGGACAGGACCTGTCCCGCGGGGCAGGAGACTGGGCATCTCCTTCCTCCTCTCCATCCCCACCACGGGGCCAGCCCCAGCACGGCCACGGCCGAGCTCGGTCCCGTGGGAAGAGGCACCGGTGGGGCTGCAGCCCGCGCAGGGAGGAGCAGGACGGGGAGGCAGGGGCTGGGCTGGGCAGCGCACGGGGTCTCAGGGGGCGGTGGCTCCTCTGGGGCCCAAGGGGGTGACTCAGAATGGGGCGGAACGGCAAGAAAACGGGGCGAGATACAGCCCAGTGCCATGGTCTGGGGGGGTCTGAGACACCAATACGAGCCAGGATGGCCAGTCCCCCTTCAGTGGCCACCCAGTGCCTTCACTGGCCACCCAGTTACACCTCCCGCAGAGGGAAAGGGAGGAGAACCACCCGTAAAATACAATAAAATACGCAATTACCTGGATTTTCAGGAAGCAGGAACTTTCTCCACGCTACAAGGAGGGACAAGAGCAAGGTCACGTCCCACGGCCGGTCCCCAGGGACTCGGGGCAGGGGAGAGGGTCCATCCCTGGGCCGGTGTCGCCCGGCCGCCCACCCTCCCGGGCACGTCCCCTGGGGGTTTACTCTGATCCAGGGGATGGAGGGCTGGAGGGGACGGGCACGGGGGGGTCAGGGCCGAGCAGAGATCACCCGGGAGAGGACACCGAGCCAAGAGGAGATCACGGAGACTCACCCAACCGTGCAGCTTGTTCCTCTGGAATGGAAAAAAAGAAGCGATGAGTGATGAGAGGGGACGGCTTCTCATCCCATGGCTGCTCCTACAGGAGCACACAGAGCTCGAGGAGAGCTCAGAGAGTTTGGGGAGTGGGAAAAGACCCCCACACCCTGTGAATGGCCCCCTCCAGCCAGGTCATGTCCCACGGCCGGTCCCCAGGGAGTCTGGCCAAGGGAGAGGGTCCATCCCTTGGCTGGTGTCCCCCAGCTGCCCACCCTCCCAGGCACATCCCCTTGGGGTTTCCCCACACCCAGGGGATGGAGGGATGGAGGGGACGGGAAAAGGGAGACAGGGCCGAGCACAGAGCACCCGGGAGAGGACACCGAGCCAAGAGGAGATCACAGAGACTCACCCAACCGTGCAGCTTGTTCCTCTGGAATGGAAAAAAAGAAGCGATGAGTGATGAGAGGGGACGGCTTCTCATCCCATGGCTGCTCCTTTAGGAGCGCACAGAGCTCGAGGAGAGCTCAGAGAGTTTGGGGAGTGGGAAAAGACCACAAAACCCTGTGAGTGTCCACATCCAGCCAGGTCGTATCCCATGGCCGGTCCCCAGGGACTCTGGGCAGGGGAGAGGGTCCATCCCTGGGCTGGTGTCCCCCAGCTGCCCACCCTCCCAGGCACATCCCCTTGGGGTTTCCCTGCACCCAGGGGATGGAGGGATGGAGGGGACGGGCAAAGGGGGACAGGGCCGAGCACAGAGCACCCGGGAGAGGACACCGAGCCACGAGGAGATCACGGAGACTCACTCAGTGCTGTGTCTCGTTCCCCTGGAAAGGATAAAGAAAGTCAATCAGTGATGAGAGGGGACAGCTTCTCATCCCACAACTGCACCCGCAGGAGCTGGCAGAGCCCTTCTGTTTGGGGAGGGGGAAAAGAGCCCTTGGCTCCCGGGGGGGCTCCCTCCAGCCAGGTCATGTCCCACGGATGGTGGCCAGTGGGTCTGGGCAGGGGAGAGGGTCCATCCCTGGGCTGGTGTCTCCCAGCTGCCCACCCTCCCAGGCACATCCCCTTGGGGTTTCCCCACACCCAGGGGATGGAGGGATGGAGGGGACGGGCAAAGGGGGACAGGGCTGAGCACAGAGCACCCGGGAGAGGACACCGAGGCAAGAGGAGATCATGGAGACTCACCCAACCGTGCAGCTTGTTCCTCTGGAATGGAAAAAAAGAAGCGATGAGTGATGAGAGGGGACGGCTTCTCATCCCATGGCTGCTCCTTTAGGAGCGCACAGAGCTCGAGGAGAGCTCAGAGAGTTTGGGGAGTGGGAAAAGACCACAAAACCCTGTGAGTGTCCACCTCCAGCCAGGTCATGTCCCACGGCCGGTCCCCAGGGAGTCTGGCCAAGGGAGAGGGTCCATCCCTGGGCTGGTGTCCCCCAGCTGCCCACCCTCCCAGGCACATCCCCTTGGGGTTTCCCCACACCCAGGGGTTGGAGGGATGGAGGGGACGGGCAAAGGGGGACAGGGCCGAGCACAGAGCACCCGGGAGAGGACACCGAGCCACGAGGAGATCACGGAGACTCACTCAGTGCTGTGTCTCGTTCCCCTGGAAAGGATAAAGAAAGTCAATCAGTGATGAGAGGGGACAGCTTCTCATCCCACAACTGCACCCGCAGGAGTTGGCAGAGCCCTTCTGTTTGGGGAGGGGGAAAAGAGCCCTTGGCTCCCGGGGGGGCTCCCTCCAGCCAGGTCATGTCCCATGGATGGTGGCCAGTGGCTCTGGGCAGGGGAGAGGGTCCATCCCTGGGCTGGTGTCCCCCAGCTGCCCAGCCTCCCAGGCACATCCCCTTGGGGTTTCCCCACCCCCAGGGGATGGAGGGATGGAGTGGAAGGGCACGGGGGGACAGGGCCGAGCACAGAGCACCCGGGAGAGGACACCGAGCCATGACAGAGCTCCTGGAGACTCACCGAGTGCTGCATCTCGATTCCCTGGAAAGCAAAAATCAAATTAATGAGTGATGAGAGGGGACGGCTTCTCATCCCATGGCTGTTCCTGCAGCAGCAGGCAGAGCTGGCGAGACCCCAAACTCCTTGTGTTTGGGGAGTGGGAAAAGACCGTGTGGGTCCCAGAGCAGGTTCCCTGCCTCCCTTCTCCCCCAGCCACCCCTCCCAGGCACCCTGCATTGAAGCCTGACTTGAGCAGAGATTTAAGGCTCAGCCTGATTTAAGCTGACTGATGACGGGTCCCCACTTCTCCCCATGACTTAGGTCACCTCCTGGGCCCCGTTCCCAGCCCCAGTGCTCTCCAGTCCCCTTCTGGGCTCCATCAACCCAGACCAACGACCACAGGGCGATCACGAGACACCCAGAGCCACGTCCCTCCCAGGGGGCTCCTTTCTCAGGAGGCTTCGCTGGTGGCAGGGGCCAGAAGGACTCACCCAGCGCTCTGGACAGCCCCACTGCAAAGCAAAGGCAGAGGAAGAGGAGGTCAGGAGAGCAGCTGCTTCATCGGCGCTAACATCTCACCAGGGACTCTTGCACCGTCCCACCAGCCAGGTGCTCTGGCCACGCTCCCTGGCCTCCCACCCACACCCCGGGTCCTTGTCCCCATCCTTCCTGTGCCCAAAGAGCTTCTTTAATGAAGGCAAAACACCTTTTGACACGACTGTCAGCCCCTTCTACATACGTCCATGGGCCAGGGCTCGGCCTCGCTCCACCCCGATCCCCTCCATTCCATCCCCCCCGTGACAAACTCACCTTTCCTTCGCCAGAGATAAGCGATGACACCAAATGACGCCACTGAAAGCACGAGGAAGACACCCAGAGCTGCCATCCAGTGACGGGCGTTGTGGAAAAAGGGAGCTGAGAAACAAAAACACAGCAGGAAAAGGGCTCACTTTGCACTCCTGTGTAGGAGGAAAATGAAAGGGAGAAAGAAAAACTCCAAGTTCTAACTCATCGTCAGGGTATTGGCTGGGATGGAATGAACAAGTGGACGTCATCGCTTGCAGCTATTGAGGGATGGGATGTTTTGGATTTGGGATGAGAAGCAGCGATGGGAGCGCACTGATGGTTTTGGGTGTCGCTGGGCAGTCGAGGAATGGTCTGCTCCTCACACCGCCCCACCAGCGAGTGGGCTTGGCGGGGGGCGCAAACAGTTGGGACAAAACCCGTTACTCTTCCCATTCTCTATCCCATCCCAACGGTGGGGAATGAGCGAGGGGCTGCGCGGTGCCGGCTCTGGGCTGGGATTACACCACCCCACTCCTAAAGCCTTGTGCTGGGAGCCCCGGGCTCAAGGGGACATCGTCCTCTCCAGCCCACGGCCATCCCAATGCTCCCCTGAAGCCCGCCAGGCTCAGGTTATCTCCTGCGCTAAAGCTCACCTGCGGGTGCACCCCCTCCCATTCCCCCACCCGCTGCACGTTTCTCCAGTCCCCCGAGATCAAACCGCGCGCCCCCCCCCCAAGCACAGCCAACCCCAGCCCCGCTGCCATCCTGCACCTGAGATGTGCAGGGACGACGCCTGCTCCTGCTCCAGGCGGCTGTTCCTCACCACGCACGACAAGTTCCCATCGCCCTTCCCGCTCACCACGACGACATCTTGGATCTCAAACAGGCCCCTCTCGTCAGAGGAACGTCTCTGGGAGACCGAGGGCAGACGCTGCCCGTTGGCAGCCTTCCACAGCACCTGCGGTTGTGGGTACCAGCCGGCCGATCCACACACCACCCGGATGCCTCCGTCCTGGTGAGCCTCCAGAGAGAGGAGAGGGACGGAGCCCATGGCTGGGGGAAGAGCCCGCCGTTGGGCTGAGTTAGGGATGGACTCGGCTCAAAGGCAAAGACCCAACCCCGTACCAGACACATCCCATTGTCCCGAGGGGGCTGTGGGACCGCGCACGTGCTCCTCACACCACCCAAACCACCCCAACGTGTGCAGGAACCGGAGAGCATTGATGCCCAATGACCCCACATCGCCCATAAAACAGCCCGGCAGAGGAGGACCCAGAGGCCGAGCAAGGTCTCTGCCCTCTCCCGGCCTTGTCCAAGAAGCCCTGAGGCTTCCAGACGAGGCGCCAGGTCTCCTCCGGCACAAACGGCAAAGGCAAAGCAAGGATCCAGCTGGTGGCACCTGGGAAGAGGGCTCTTCCCAACGCCAGGCACAGCGGTAGCTCCCATCCTGGGCTCGCTTGGCAGCCCAGGCCCTGAGCCCAAGCAGCTGCTCAGCAGCTTCTCCCCTCTGCCCTCACAACACCTCGAGGACACCACAGAGACACAAAGCCACCTCGTTTGTGCCACTCTGCCCCCAAAAACACCTCCAGCACCATGTCTGTGCTCCTTCCTGGGCAGGCACGGATGGGAAGGGTCCCCTTCAACCCGCCCTCTGTCAAGGTCTATTGGCCTTTGGCATTGGATGGATGGACGTGAGGGTGGGACAGAGGTCTGGGAGGGACACCCCAACCCAGGGACACCTGAACCACCCCCAGGAAACACCGCATCACCCACAAACCTGCCACCTCCAGCTCCACCATGGCTTCTCCATAAGAGGCAGCATCTCTCACAGTGCAGACGTACTGGCCATCATCAGAGGGTCTCACCCCAGCGAGTCGCAAGTCCAGGGTCCCACCGGAGAGACCATCTCTGACCAACTCTGTCCTTCCAGCGTATTCCCTCATCTGTGCCCCATACAGGTCCTCTCCATTTCGGTAGAGATGCACGATTTCAGAGAACTGGTGCCGGATCCACCTGATCTCCCAGCTCCGAGCGTCCGCACGTGGGGACAAGTGACACGGCAGCACGATGTCCTGCCCCACGGTGGCAAGGAGAGGTCGGTCTGGTCCCACCACTCTGAACTCAGCTTGGGGACGGAGAAGGACACAGAGAGACGGAGATTGCGCCCACGTTAATTCGGGGCGTTGCATGGCAAGGGGCGAGCGTGGCGTGAGCGGTGCCCGCTCCATCCCGCGGGTGTCTCTTTGCCCCCACCCCGTGCTCCAAAGAGCCTGGAGACACTGGAGAGGGAGTGGGAGGACTCCAAGGAGAAGGACGTTCCCTGGGAGTGGGAACCTGCTCCAGAAAGTCACCCCCAACCCCGAAAATAGCCCCCAGCCCGGCCAGCCCTGGGAGAAGGGACAAACGCTTTAGGGGAGCACTGCGGGACGGGACTGAAGGTGTCCCAGGGCAAGGGACGTGGGGGTGGCATCAAGAGCCAAAGTGAAAGTGAAACCCATCCGCGGCCGAGCTCTGGGCTCAGCTCCTCCTGCCCCACGGCACCTCCCCTGCCCCACAGCTGCCCCCCGCAGCGGGCTCAGCGCCCCCAGCCCTGCAGGATCCCTACCTGATCCCAGGCGGAGCACGTGGAGAGTCAGGAAATAACTCAGGAGGCCCCTGGGGCTGGCGGGGAACCCCATCTGCGGGCGCAGCTGGAGAAGAGGGTGGGAAGGGAGGCAGAGGGAGGGCAAGGGGGCGTTACAGCCGCCGGGGAGGGGATGGGGAAGAAGGGCTGCACCCGCCCCCAGGGAGGCTCCAGAAATCCCACCAAACCCCCCGCACCCTGCCGTCGGGAGGAACCGTCGGTCGAGGGCAGGACGGGCCCACGCCGCGGCTCCCGCTGCAGCCCCTGCTCTGCCCCACTGCCCTTCCCCAGCATTTGCGCTGAACCCCTTTCAAGACGTTAAATTAATTAGAGATTCTAAATCCCCTGCAAAAAGAAAAATCACTCACCCGACGTGTACAAGTTGCACCCAACATCTCCAACCTTTTTCTAGTTGCCGGGTGCAGAATTATGGACTTTGGAATGACTTCAAGGTCCACCACCCCCCCCCCAATGCCTTGAGCTGAGGTTCCTCACCCAGCGCTGATCCCCGTCAGCGGGGTTAGAGTCATAAAATAAACCTCCAAGCTCAAAATGCCAAAGAGAAACCATCACCCTCCCCGTTCCTGGGTGGGAGGTGGTGGAGGTGTCTTTTCCCAGGGCTGCACCTCTCCTGGCAGCCTGTGCTGGGGCAGAGACCTCGGCGAGGTTTTGCATCCATAAAGAAGCATTTCCTTTCCCAAAAGGGGATGATTTTCTTTCCTACGGCCATTGTCGCTGAAGGAATGTATTTTGTTTTCCTGCTCAGCATCTCTCCTTTCGCTCTCTGGCCTGCCCCACCTCCGGAGCAAACCCCAGACCACACCATGATGGTGGTTCACCCGCACCGGTTCCGCTCTCTCTCTCTCTCTGGAGGTTTTTTGAGTTCTTTCAGGACATTTGTCTGTTGGGGAGTAAAACGCGGCAGCCCATCAGCCTTAGGAATCCAAAAAAAGAAAAAAAAGGAAAAAAAAAAAAGGAAACCATGAAAAGATGGACATTTGGGTGCGAGCAGGTTAAACCGAGCTTCGTCGTGATTTTTGGAGATGGTGGAGGAGCCCAGCAGTGTCCCTGCAGCCCTACAAGAGCAAGGAGCTTGTGGGGAGCGAGGGAGACGCGGACAAGAAGGGTTTGGGGGGGGCTTCAAGTGTCAGGACACCTCAGCTGTGCCCTGTCCCTCTGCCCTGTCAACTTGGGGACCTCACATCCCCTGGGAGGACGTGTCCCCTGCTGTCCCCAATGTCCCACCCTCATCCATACTCAAAATATTGGGGGTGGGGGGCCGTAGCCATAGCAGGGGGTGGGTACGGGGCTGCTGAGGGGGGTCATACCCAACTCTGGGGGGCCTGGGGACGGTACCCAGCCCTGGGGAGGGGCAGCGGGGTGCCCGTCCCCAGTTCAACGCCCAACCCCGGAGCAGCAGCAGCCATCAATATTGTGAAATATCCGTCTGAAACAAGCCCAGCTTGGAAAACGCCTCCCACGTCCAGAAGTTTCCTCTTCTGCTGCACCTGAAGCCGCTCTGGGACAAAGACGCTTTCGCGCACAGAGCCAAAATCCCCCAAATAAGCAACGAGCCGCTGCCGCCTTCACCCAACGCCCAACTGGGAAGGGAACTGGGTGCGGAAACCCCTTCTCTGCAGTAAAGGATGACGTGGTTTAGGAGGATGCTCCCAGAAGTGGGGCACCCCGGGGACAAGGCTCATGCCCCACTGGGGACTCCCCAGCACGGAGACTGGTGGGTGCCTGCAAATCCTCTTGGCGGGCAGCAAGGAACCAGGACAAAAACCCCCAGGAACCATCACAGCCAGGCTCCGTGTTCACCAACAAATCTTTATTGACACCAACCCTGCTGTGCCAGAGCAGGACACGCTGCGTGTAAGTGGAAGAAGAGCCCAAACCCACGGCTCAGCACCCAGAAAACGTCCCCAAAATGCGACCCAGCCAAAAACTGGTGTTTGTGAGGCCACACAGCGTGCGAGACAGCCCCCGTCCCCTGCCCCTCACTCCCCCTCTGCTCCCTGGGCTGGGGCACAGGGATGGACGTCTCCCGCGGGATCCAGGAGAGGAGCGCGGGGAGTCTCCGGAGAAGGGCAGGGGCTGCCGGTGGCCGGGGAGGGGAGGGAAGGGGGGATGAGGGTCTGGGGGACGCTGCCCCTCAGGCACAGCTGGGTTTTCTCTGTTCCTACCCAAAACCAGGGGCGCAGGGTCTCCCCTTTGAACGAGGCTGGTGGGAACGTGAAGATCTCGACCCCGGTGTCGGCATGGAGGAAAGTCACCAGCCCCCGGGCGCAGTCCAGACAGACCCAGATCCTGCTGGAAAGCAGGGAATGGGGGAGGAGGGTGAGAGGAGAGGTGAGAGACGTGAACTGCCCATAGCAGTGCTGCACTGCCCAGATCCCTCCTTCAGGGCTCAAGTCCGAGAACCTCTTCCTCTCCACAGTCTCCTTGGCCACCCCAACACCCCACCACGAGTCACCTCCCACCTCCACCTCCACCTCCACCTCCCAGCAGTGTCTCCCCTCCTGGAACCTCTCCTGGCCCAAAACGCAGAACCAATTGGTAAATCTCTCCGGGACGTCGGGCAGGTCCCGCTCTTCGCTTTGCCACCTCACGCGCCTCCGATCGTCCGACAGGACGAGTTGGGAATGAGCCGTGTTTGGATCCAGGGTCACCACGTCTGCAGGGGACAGGAGGAGCCGCAGCATCAGAGCTCAGTCCCGGGCAGGTTTCACCCCCTCAGGGACAGGACCTGCCCCGCGGGGCAGGAGACTGGGCATCTCCTTCCTCCTCTCCATGCCCACCGCGGGGCCGGCCCCAGCACGGCCACGGCCGAGCTCGGTCCCGTGGGAAGAGGCACCGGTGGGGCTGCAGCCCGCGCGGGGAGGAGCAGGACGGGGAGGCAGGGGCTGGGCTGGGCAGCGCACGGGGTCTCAGGGGGTGGTGGCTCCTCTGGGGCCCAAGGGGGTAACTCAGAATGGGGTGGAACGGCAAGAAAACGGGGCGAGATACAGCCCAGTGCCATGGTCTGGGGGTCTGAGATACCAACACGACCTGGGATGGCCAGTCCCCCTTCATTGGCCACCCAGTGCCTTCACTGGCCACCCAGTTACACCTCCCGCAGAGGGAAAGGGAGGAGAACCACCCGTAAAATACAATAAAATACGCAATTACCTGGATTTTCAGGAAGCAGGAACTTTCTCCACGCTACAAGGAGGGACAAGAGCAAGGTCACGTCCCACGGCCGGTCCCCAGGGAGTCGGGGCAGGGGAGAGGGTCCATCCCTGGGCCGGTGTCCCCCGGCCGCCCACCCTCCCAGGCACATCCCCTGGGGGTTTGCTCGGATCCAGGGGATGGAGGGGATGGAGGGGACAGACACAGTGGGAAAGGGCCGAGCAGAGAGCACCCGGGAGAGGACACCGAGCCAAGAGGAGATCACGGAGACTCACTCAGTGCTGTGTCTCGTTCCCCTGGAAAGGATAAAGAAAGTCAATCAGTGATGAGAGGGGACAGCTTCTCATCCCACAACTGCACCCGCAGGAGTTGGCAGAGCCCTTCTGTTTGGGGAGGGGGAAAAGACCCCTTGGCTCCCGGGGGGGCTCTCTCCAGCCTGGTTATGTCCCACGGATGGTGGCCAGTGGGTCTGGGCAGGGGAGAGGGTCCATCCCTGGGCTGGTGTCCCCCAGCTGCCCACCCTCCCAGGCACATCCCCTTGGGGTTTCCCCACACCCAGGGGATGGAGGGATGAGGGGGACGGGCAAAGGGTGACAGGGCCGAGCACAGAGTACCCGGGAGAGGACACCGAGCCATGACAGAGCTCCTGGAGACTCACCTAGTGCTGCATCTCGATTCCCTGGAAAGCAAAAATCAAATCAATGAGTGATGAGAGGGGACGGCTTCTCATCCCATGGCTGTTCCTGCAGCAGCAGGCAGAGCTGGCGAGACCCCAAACTCCTTGTGTTTGGGGAGTGGGAAAAGACCGTGTGGGTCCCAGAGCAGGTTCCCTGCCTCCCTGCTCCCCCAGCCACCCCTCCCAGGCACCCTGCATTGAAGCCTGACTTGAGCAGAGATTTAAGGCTCAGCCTGATTTAAGCTGACTGATGACGGGTCCCCACTTCTCCCCATGACTTAGGTCACCTCCTGGGCCCCGTTCCCAGCCCCAGTGCTCTCCAGTCCCCTTCTGGGCTCCATCAACCCAGACCAACGACCACAGGGCGATCACGAGACACCCAGAGCCACGTCCCTCCCAGGGGGCTCCTTTCTCAGGAGGCTTCGCTGGTGGCAGGGGCCAGAAGGACTCACCCAGCGTTCTGGACAGCCCCACTGCAAAGCAAAGGCAGAGGAAGAGGAGGTCAGGAGAGCAGCTGCTTCATCGGCGCTAACATCTCACCAGGGACTCTTGCACCGTCCCACCAGCCAGGTGCTCTGGCCACGCTCCCTGGCCTCCCACCCACGCCCCGGGTCCTTGTCCCCATCCTTCCTGTGCCCAAAGAGCTTCTTTAATGAAGGCAAAACACCTTTTGACACGACTGTCATCCCCTTCTACGTACGTCCATGGGCCAGGGCTCAGCCTTGCTCCACCCCGATCCCCTCCATTCCATCCCCCCCGTGACAAACTCACCTTTCCTTCGCCAGAGACGAACATTGAGACCAAATGACGCCACTGAAAGCACGAGGAAGACACCCAGAGCTGCCATCCAGTGACGGGCGTTGTGGAAAAAGGGAGCTGAGAAACAAAAACACAGCAGGAAAAGGGCTCACTTTGCACTCCTGTGTAGGAGGAAAACGAAAGGGAGAAAGAAAAACTCCAAGTTCTAACTCATCGTCAGGGTTTTGGCTGGGACGGAATGAACAAGTGGACGTCATCGCTTGCAGCTATTGAGGGACGGGATGTTTTGGATTTGGGATGAGGAGCAGCGATGGGAGGGCACTGATGGTTTTGGGTGTCGCTGGGCAGTTGAGGAATGGTCTGCTCCTCACACCGCCCCACCAGCGAGTGGGCTTGGCGGGGGGCGCAAACAGTTGGGACAAAACCCGTTACTCTTCCCATTCTCTATCCCATCCCAACGGTGGGGAATGAGCGAGGGGCTGCGCGGTGCCGGCTCTGGGCTGGGATTACACCACCCCACTCCTAAAGCCTTGTGCTGGGAGCCCCGGACTCAAGGGGACATCGTCCTCTCCAGCCCACGGCCATCCCAATGCTCCCCTGAAGCCTGCCAGGCTCAGGTTATCTCCTGCGCTAAAGCTCACCTGCGGGTGCACCCCCTCCCATTCCCCCACCCCCCGCACGTTTCTCCAGCCCCCCGAGATCAAACCGTCCCCCCCCCCCCCAAGCACAGCCAACCCCAGCCCCGCTGCCATCCTGCACCTGAGATGTGCAGGGACGACGCCTGCTCCTGCTCCAGGCGGCTGTTCCTCACCACGCACGACAAGTTCCCATCGCCCTTCCCGCTCACCACGACGACATCTTGGATCTCAAACAGGCCCCTCTCGTCAGAGGAACGTCTCTGGGAGACCGAGGGCAGACGCTGCCCGTTGGCAGCCTTCCACAGCACCTGCGGTTGCGGGTACCAGCCGGCCGATCCACACACCACCCGGATGCCTCCATCCTGGTGAGCTTCCAGAGAGAGGAGAGGGACGGAGCCCATGGCTGGGGGAAGAGCCCGCCGTTGGGCTGAGTTAGGGATGGACTCGGCTCAAAGGCAAAGACCCAACCCCGTACCAGACACATCCCATTGTCCCGAGGGGGCTGTGGGACCACGCACGTGCTCCTCACACCACCCAAACCACCCCAACGTGTGCAGGAACCGGAGAGCATTGATGCCCAATGACCCCACATCGCCCATAAAACAGCCCGGCAGAGGAGGACCCAGAGGCCGAGCAAGGTCTCTGCCCTCTCCCGGCCTTGTCCAAGAAGCCCTGAGGCTTCCAGACGAGGCGCCAGGTCTCCTCCGGCACCAACGGCAAAGGCAAAGCAAGGATCCAGCTGGTGGCACCTGGGAAGAGGGCTCTTCCCAACGCCAGGCACAGCGGTAGCTCCCATCCTGGGCTCGCTTGGCAGCCCAGGCCCTGAGCCCAAGCAGCTGCTCAGCAGCTTCTCCCCTCTGCCCTCACAACACCTCGAGGACACCACAGAGACACAAAGCCACCTCGTTTGTGCCACTCTGCCCCCAAAAACACCTCCAGCACCATGTCTGTGCTCCTTCCTGGGCAGGCACGGATGGGAAGGGTCCCCTTCAACCCGCCCTCTGTCAAGGTCTATTGGCCTTTGGCATTGGATGGATGGATGTGAGGATGGGACAGAGGTCTGGGAGGGACACACCAACCCAGGGACACCTGAACCACCCCCAGGAAACACCGCACCACCCACAAACCTGCCACCTCCAGCTCCACCACGGCTTCTCCATAAGAGGCAGCATCTCTCACAGTGCAGACGTACTGGCCATCATCAGAGGGTCTCACCCCAGCGAGTCGCAAGTCCAGGGTCCCACCGGAGAGACCATCTCTGACCAACTCTGTCCTTCCAATGTATTCCCTCATCTGTGCCCCATACAGGTCCTCTCCATTTCGGTAGAGATGCACGATTTCAGAGAACCGGTACCGGATCCACCTGATCTCCAAGCTCCGAGCGTCTGCGCGTGGGGACAAGTGACACGGCAGCACGACGTCCTGCCCCACGGTGGCCAGGAGAGGTCGGTCTGGTCCCACCACTCTGAACTCAGCTTGGGGACGGAGAAGGACACAGAGAGACGGAGATTGCGCCCACGTTAATTCGGGGCGTTGCATGGCAAGGGGCGAGCGTGGCGTGAGCGGTGCCCGCTCCATCCCGCGGGTGTCGCTGTTCCCCCACCCCGTGCTCCAAAGAGCCTGGAGACACTGGAGAGGGAGTGGGAGGACTCCAAGGAGAAGGAGGTTCCCTGGGAGTGGGAACTGCTCCAGAAAGTCACCCCCACCCCCGAAAATAGCCCCCAGCCCGGCCAGCCCTGGGAGAAGGGACAAACGCTTTAGGGGAGCACTGCGGGACGGGACTGAAGGTGTCCCAGGGCAAGGGACGTGGGGGTGGCATCAAGAGCCAAAGTGAAAGTGAAACCCATCCGCGGCCGAGCTCTGGGCTCAGCTCCTCCTGCCCCACGGCACCTCCCCTGCCCCACATCTGCCCCCCGCAGCGGGCTCAGCGCCCCCAGCCCTGCAGGATCCCTACCTGATCCCAGGCGGAGCACGTGGAGAGTCAGGAAATAACTCAGGAGGCCCCTGGGGCTGGCGGGGAACCCCATCTGCGGGCGCAGCTGGAGAAGAGGGTGGGAAGGGAGGCAGAGGGAGGGCAAGGGGGCGTTACAGCCGCCGGGGAGGGGATGGGGAAGAAGGGCTGCACCCGCCCCCAGGGAGGCTCCAGAAATCCCACCAAACCCCCCGCACCCTGCCGTCGGGAGGAACCGTCGGTCGAGGGCAGGACGGGCCCACGCCGCGGCTCCCGCTGCAGCCCCTGCTCTGCCCCACTGCCCCCCTCCCCCCTGGGTTTCTTCTGAACCCCTCATACGAGACTTTAAATTAATTAGAGATTCTTAATGCCCTGCGGAAAGGAAATTCACTCACCGGACGGGTACCATCTGCAGGAGGCACCTGGTAACTCCCAACACCTCCAAGCTTTGTGCGGTTTTCCAGGCGCAGGATTATGGGCTTTGGAGTGACTCCAGGCTCCACCCCGCCCCCGAGGCCAGGGGAAAAAGAAGAAGAATGAAAGTAGGAAAAAGAAGAAGAAAAGTGGGAAAAGAAGAAGAAAAGTGGGAAAAAGAAGAAGAAAAGTAGGAAAAGAAAGAGAAAAGTGGAAAAAAGAAGAAGAAAAGTAGGAAAAAGAAAAAGAAAAGTGGGAAAAAGAAGAAAAGTGGGAAAAAGAAGGAGAAAAGTAGGAAAAGAAGAAGAAGAGTAGGAAAGAGAAGAAGAAAAGTGGAAAAAGAAGAAAAGTGGAAAAAGAAGGAGAAAAGTAGGAAAAGAAGAACAACAGTGGAAAAAAAAGAAGAAAAGTGGGAAAAAGAAGAAGAAAAGTGGAAAGAGAAGAAGAAAAGTAGGAACGAGAAGAAGAAAAGTGGAAAAAAGAAGAAGAAAAGTGGAAAAAAGAAGAAGAAAAGTAGGAAAAGAAGGAGAAAAGTGGGGAAAAGAAGAAGAAACGCAGGAAAAGAAGAAAAAAGTAGGAAAAAGAAGAAGAAAAGTGGAAAAAAGAGGAAGAAAAGCAGGAAAAGAAGAAGAAAAGTAGGAAAAGAAGAAGAAAAGTGGAAAAAAGAAGAAGAAAAGTGGGAAAAAGAAGAAGAAAAGTGGGAAAAAGAAGAAGAAAAGCAGGAAAAGAAGAAGAAAAGCAGGAAAAGAAGAAGAAAAGTGGGAAAAAGAAGAAGAAAAGTAGGAAAAGAAGAAGAAAAGTGGGAAAAAGAAGAAGAAAAGTGGGAAAAGAAGAAGAAAAGCAGGAAAAGAAGAAGAAAAGTGGGAAAAAGAAAGAGAAAAGTAGGAAAAGAAGAAGAAAAGTGGGAAAAAGAAGAAGAAAATTGGAAAAAGAAGAAAAGTGGAAAAAGAAGGAGAAAAGTAGGAAAAGAAGAACAACAGTGGAAAAAAAAAGAAGAAAAGTGGGAAAAAGAAGAAGAAAAGTGGAAAGAGAAGAAGAAAAGTAGGAACGAGAAGAAGAATAGTGGAAACGAAGAAGAAAAGTGGAAAAAAGAAGAAGGAAAGTAGGAAAAGAAGGAGAAAAGTGGGGAAAAGAAGAAGAAACGCAGGAAAAGAAGAAAAAAGTAGGAAAAAGAAGAAGAAAAGTGGAAAAAAGAGGAAGAAAAGCAGGAAAAGAAGAAGAAAAGTAGGAAAAGAAGAAGAAAAGTGGAAAAAAGAAGAAGAAAAGTAGGAAAACAAGAGGAAAAGTGGGAAAAAGTAGATGAAAAGTAGGAAAAGAAGAAGAAAAGTGGGAAAAAGAAGAAGAAAAGCAGGAAAAGAAGAAGAAGGATAGTGGGAAAAAGAAGAAGAAAAGCAGGAAAAGAAGAAGAAAAGTGGGAAAAAGAAGAAAAAAAGCAGGAAAAGAAGAAGAAAAGTGGTGGAACCTCCCCAGTGCCCAGGACGGGGGGACGGTCGCGGCCCCGGTGCTGCTGGCCACGCCGGTCTTGAGACAGGCCGGGACGCTGGTGGCCACCTCGGCCACCTGGGCGCGCATTCGTCCATCTCTCGACCAACACCCCCAGGTCCTTTTCTGCCGGGGAGGGCTCCAGCCGCTCCTCCCCCAGCCCCCAGCGTCCATGGGGTTGGTGTGACCCATGGGCAGGACCCGGCACTTGGCCTTGGGCAACCTCCCACCAACGCCTTGGGCCCATCCATCCGACAGCTCTGGATCCCTCCGTAGATCCATCCATCCCACCCTCCGGCACATCAACGCTCCCACCAACGCCTTGGGCCCATCCATCTAACCGGATCCCTCCGTAGATCCATCCATCCCACCCTCCGGCACGTCAACGCTCCCACCAACGCCTTGGTCCCATCCCTCCAACAGCTCTGGATCCCTCCATAGATCCATCCATCCCACCCTCCGGCACATCAATGCTCCCACCAACGCCTTGGGCCCATCCATCCGATAGCTCCGGATCCCTCCGTAGATCCATCCATCCCACCCTCCGGCACATCAACGCTCCCACCAACGCCTTGGACTCATCCATCCGACAGCTCCAGATCCCTCTGTAGATCCATCCATCCCACCCTCCGGCACATCAACGCTCCCACCAACGCCTTGGGCCCATCCATCCGACACCTCCGGATCCCTCCCTAGATCCATCCCACCCTCCGGCACGTCAACGCTCCCACCAACGCCTTGGACCCATCCATCCGACACCTCCGGATCCCTCCGTAGATCCATCCATCCCACCCTCCGGCACATCAACGCTCCCACCAACGCCCAAGGGGTTCCGAGGGGTCCCCAAGGGTTTCCAAGGGGTCCCAAGGGGTTCCAAGGGGTCTCCAGGGTTCCAAGGGGGTCCCCAAGGGTTTCCAAGGGGTCCCAAGCGGTTCCAAGGGGTCACAAGGGGGTCCCCAAGGGTTTCCAAGAGGGTCTCCAGGGTTTCCAAGGGGTCCCAAGGGGTTCCAAGGGGGTCCCAAGGGGTCCCAAGGGGTTCCAAGGGGTCTCCAGGGTTCCCAAGAGGGTCCCCAAGGGTTTCCAAGAGGGTCTCCAGGTGGGTCCCAAGGGTTTCCAAGGGGTCCCAAGGGGTTCCAAGGCGTCACAAGGGGGTCCCCAAGGGTTTCCAAGGGGTCTCCAAGGGGTTGCAAGGGGTTCCAAGGGGTCTCCAGGGTTCCCAAGGGGTCCAGGGGTTTCCAAAGGGTCCCATGGTGTTCCAACGGGGGTCCCCAAGGGTTTCCAAGTGGTTCCCAGGGGATCCTGGCCCCCTTGGACTCCCCCCGGGGGGGTGGTGGGGTGGTTTTAACCTTACGTCAGTAATGTAGGACCAGGCAGCGGCTCCCACGCCGTTGCCCATCCCCCCGCGTTGTGGGGTGGGGGGGGGGAGGGGAGAAGAGGGAGAAAAGGGGCGGGAAAAAGACCCTCGCGGGTTGGGGGGCAGGCAATCGAATAGAGGAGCAATGGGCGAGGAAAAGACCGATATTTATTGTAAAATAATGTACGGGATAAAGCGACCCGACGCTGAGTTGCCCTCCCCACCCGAGCGCTGGTTGCCCGGCCCGTCCCCAGCGGCGACGGCGGGTCCCGGCCCCCCCACCCCACCCCCGGCAGCGACCCCCCGTTTCTATCCCCAACGGGACGCCCGTGGGGCGGAATATCCCTTTTGGGCGCCTTCTCCCGGCCGCGCTCCCGCTGGGCTGCGACGGGGAAGGCGAAAAAAAAGAAAAAAGCCCTCGACTGACGGACGGAAACGTCTCTCGGCCGCGTCCCGACGTCGTGTTCTCGCCCGCTAAATCCAAAAAGGCAACCCAGAGCCGAAGGAAAATTCCCTCCATCAAAGCCAAAAGGATGACACCCCCCCCCAGCCGCTCACAGCCTCCCGGAGGGGACACGACACCCCGCAGCGACCCCCCTCCGTCCCCTGCCCCTCACTCCCCCTCTGCTCCCTGGGCTGGGGCACAGGGATGGACGTCTCCCGCGGGATCCAGGAGAGGAGCGTGGGGAGTCTCCGGAGAAGGGCAGGGGCTGCCGGCGGCTGGGGACGGGAGGGAAGGGGGGATGAGGGTCTGGGGGACGCTGCCCCTCAGGCACAGCTGGGTTTTCTCTGTTTCTACCCAAAACCAGGGGCGCAGGGTCTCCCCTTTGAACGAGGCTGGTGGGAACGTGAAGATCTCGACCCCGGTGTCGGCATCGAGGAAAGTCACCAGCCCCCGGGCGCAGTCCAGACAGACCCAGATCCTGCTGGGGAGCGGGGACTGGGGAAGGAAGGTGGGAGGAGAGGTGAGAGACATGAACTGCCCATAGCAGTGCTGCACTGCCCAGATCCCTCCTTCAGGGCTCCAGTCCGAGAACCTCTTCCTCTCCACAGACTCCTTGGCCACCCCAACAGCCCACCACGAGTCACCTCCCACCTCCACCTCCACCTCCACCTCCACCTCCCAGCAGTGTCTCCCCTCCCGGAACCCCTCCTGGCCAAAAACGCAGAAATAATAGGTAAATCTCTCCGGGATGTCGGGCAGGTCCCGCTCTTCTCTTTGCCACCTCACGCGCCTCTGATCGTCCGACAGGACGAGTTGGGAATGAGCCGTGTTTGGATCCAGGGTCACCACATCTGCAGGGGACAGGAGGAGCCGCAGCATCAGAGCTCAGTCCCGGGCAGGTTTCACCCCCTCGGGGACAGGACCTGGCCCCCAGGGCAGGAGACTGGGCATCTCCTTCCTCCTCTCCATCCCCACCGCGGGGCCGGCCCCAGCACGGCCACGGCCGAGCTCGGTCCCGTGGGAAGAGGCACCGGTGGGGCTGCAGCCCGCGCAGGGAGGAGCAGGACGGGGAGGCAGGGGCTGGGCTGGGCAGCGCACGGGGTCTCAGGGGGCGGTGGCTCCTCTGGGGCCCAAGGGGGTGACTCAGAATGGGACGAAATTGCAAGAAAACGGGGCGAGATACAGCCCAGTGCCATGGTCTGGGGGGGTCTGAGACACCAACACGACCCGGGATGGCCAGTCCCCCTTCAGTGGCCACCCAGTGCCTTCACTGGCCACCCAGTTACACCTCCCGCAGAGGGAAAGGGAGGAGAACCACCCATAAAAATACAGTAAAATACGCAATTACCTGGATTTTCAGGAAGCAGGAACTTTCTCCACGCTACAAGGAGGGACAAGAGCAAGGTCACGTCCCACGGCCGGTCCCCAGGGAGTTGGGGCAAGGGAGAGGGTCCATCCCTGGGCCGGTGCCCCCGGCCGCCCACCCTCCCGGGCACGTCCCCTGGGGGTTTGTTGGGATCCAAGGGATGGAGGGATGGAGGGGACGGACACAGCGGGAAAGGGCCGAGCAGAGATCACCCGGGAGAGGACACCGAGCCACAAGGAGATCACGGAGACTCACCCAACCGTGCAGCTTGTTCCTCTGGAATGGAAAAAAAGAAGCGATGAGTGATGAGAGGGGACGGCTTCTCATCCCATGGCTGCTCCTTTAGGAGCGCACAGAGCTCGAGGAGAGCTCAGAGAGTTTGGGGGGTGGGAAAAGACCACAAAACCCTGTGAATGGCCCCCTCCAGCCAGGTCATGTCCCACGGCCGGTCCCCAGGGAGTCTGGCCAAGGGAGAGGGTCCATCCCTGGGCTGGTGTCCCCCAGCTGCCCACCCTCCCAGGCACATCCCGTTGGAGTTTCCCCACCCCCAGGGGATGGAGGGATGGAGGGGCCAGGCAAAGGGGGATAGGGCCTAGCACAGAGCACCCGGGAGAGGACACGGAGCCAAGAGGAGATCACGGAGACTCACGCATTGCCGCGTCTCGTTCCTCTGGAAAGGATAAAGAAAGTCAATCAGTGATGAGAGGGGACAGCTTCTCATCCCACAACTGCACCCGCAGGAGTTGGCAGAGCCCTTCTGTTTGGGGAGGGGGAAAAGAGCCCTTGGCTCCCGGGGGGGCTCCCTCCAGCCTGGTTATGTCCCATGGATGGTGGCCAGTGGGTCTGGGCAGGGGAGAGGGTCCATCCCTGGGCTGGTGTCCCCCAGCTGCCCACCCTCCCAGGCACATCCCCTTGGGGTTTCTGCGGATCCAAGGGATGGAGGGATGGAACGGACGGGCAAAGGGGGGAAAGGGCCGAGCACAGAGCACCCGGGAGAGGACACCGAGCCAAGAGGAGATCACGGAGACTCACCCAGTGCTGCAGCTTTTTCACCTGGAAAGGAAAAAAAGAAGCGATGAGTGATGAGAGGGGACGGCTTCTCATCCCATGGCTGCTCCTACAGGAGCGCACAGAGCTCGAGGAGAGCTCAGAGAGTTTGGGGAGTGGGAAAAGACTCCCACACCCTGTGAATGTCCATCTCCAGCCAGGTCATGCCCCACGGCCGGTCCCCAGGGAGTCTGGCCAAGGGAGAGGGTCCATCCCTGGGCTGGTGTCCCCCAGCTGCCCACCCTCCCAGGCACATCCCCTTGGGGTTTCTGTGGAGCCAGGGGATGGAGGGATGGAGGGGACGGGCAAAGGGGGATAGGGCCGAGCACAGAGCACCCGGGAGAGGACACCGAGCCAAGAGGAGATCATGGAGACTCACTCAGTGCTGTGTCTCGTTCCCCTGGAAAGGATAAAGAAAGTCAATCAGTGATGAGAGGGGACAGCTTCTCATCCCACAACTGCACCCGCAGGACTTGGCAGAGCCCTTCTGTTTGGGGAGGGGGAAAAGAGCCCTTGGCTCCCAGGGGGGCTCCCTCCAGCCTGGTTCTGTCCCATGGATGGTGGCCAGTGGGTCTGGGCAGGGGAGAGGGTCCATCCCTGGGCTGGTGTCCCCCAGCTGCCCACCCTCCCAGGCACATCCCCTTGGGGTTTCCCTGCCCCCAGGGGATGGAGGGATGGAGGGGACGGGCACGGGGGGACAGGGCCGAGCACAGAGCACCCGGGAAAGGACACCGAGCCAAGAGGAGATCATGGAGACTCACTCAGTGCTGTGTCTCGTTCCCCTGGAAAGGATAAAGAAAGTCAATCAGTGATGAGAGGGGACAGCTTCTCATCCCATGGCTGCTCCTACAGGAGAAGGCAGAGCCCTTCTGTTTGGGGAGGGGGAAAAGAGCCCTTGGCTCCCGGGGGGCTCCCTTCAGCCTGGTTATGTCCCATGGATGGTGGCCAGTGGGTCTGGACAGGGGAGAGGGTCCAACCCTGGGCTGGTGTCCCCCAGCTGCCCACCCTCCCAGGCACATCCCCTTGGGGTTTCCCCACACCCAGGGGATGGAGGGATGGAGGGGACGGGCAAAGGGGGAAAGGGCCGAGCACAGAGCACCCGGGAGAGGACACCAAGGCAAGAGGAGATCACGGAGACTCACCCAACAGTGCAGCTTGTTCCTCTGGAATGGAAAAAAAGAAGCGATGAGTGATGAGAGGGGACGGCTTCTCATCCCATGGCTGCTCCTACAGGAGCACACAGAGCTCGAGGAGAGCTCAGAGAGTTTGGGGAGTGGGAAAAGACCACAAAACCCTGTGAATGGCCCCCTCCAGCCAGGTCATGTCCCACGGCCGGTCCCCAGGGAGTCTGGCCAAGGGAGAGAGTCCATCCCTGGGCTGGTGTCCCCCAGCTGCCCACCCTCCCAGGCACATCCCGTTGGAGTTTCCCCACCCCCAGGGGATGGAGGGATGGAGGGGACGGGCAAAGGGGGAAAGGGCTGAGCACAGAGCACCCGGGAGAGGACACCGAGCCATGACAGAGCTCCTGGAGACTCACCTAGTTCTGCATCTCGATTCCCTGGAAAGCAAAAATCAAATTAATGAGTGATGAGAGGGGACGGCTTCTCATCCCATGGCTGTTCCTGCAGGAGCAGGCAGAGCTGGCGAGACCCCAAACTCCTTGTGTTTGGGGAGTGGGAAAAGACTGTGTGGGTCCCAGAGCAGGTTCCCTGCCTCCCTTCTCCCCCAGCCACCCCTCCCGGGCACCCTGCATTGAAGCCTGACTTGAGCAGAGATTTAAGGCTCAGCCTGATTTAAGCTGACTGATGACGGGTCCCCACTTCTCCCCATGACTTAGGTCACCTCCTGGGCCCCGTTCCCAGCCCCAGTGCTCTCCACTCCCCTTCTGGGCTCCATCAACCCAGACCAACGACCACAGGGCGATCACGAGACACCCAGAGCCACGTCCCTCCCAGGGGGCTCCTTTCTCAGGAGGCTTCGCTGGTGGCAGGGGCCAGAAGGACTCACCCAGCGTTCTGGACAGCCCCACTGCAAAGCAAAGGCAGAGGAAGAGGAGGTCAGGAGAGCAGCTGCTTCATCGGCGCTAACATCTCACCAGGGACTCTTGCACCGTCCCACCAGCCAGGTGCTCTGGCCACGCTCCCTGGCCTCCCACCCACACCCCGGGTCCTTGTCCCCATCCTTCCTGTGCCCAAAGAGCTTCTTTAATGAAGGCAAAACACCTTTTGACACGACTGTCATCCCCTTCTACGTACGTCCATGGGCCAGGGCTCAGCCTTGCTCCACCCCGATCCCCTCCATTCCATCCCCCCCGTGACAAACTCACCTTTCCTTCGCCAGAGATAAACATTGAGACTAAATGATGCCACTGAAAGCACGAGGAAGACACCCAGAGCTGCCATCCAAGGACGGGCGTTGTGGAAAAAGGGAGCTGAGAAACAAAAACACAGCAGGAAAAGGGCTCACTTTGCACTCCTGTGTAGGAGGAAAACGAAAGGGAGAAAGAAAAACTCCAAGTTCTAACTCATCGTCAGGGTTTTGCCTGGGACGGAATGAACAAGTGGACGTCATCGCTTGCAGCTATTGAGGGATGGGATGTTTTGGATTTGGGATGAGAAGCAGCGATGGGAGCGCACTGATGGTTTTGGGTGTCGCTGGGCAGTCGAGGAATGGTCTGCTCCTCACACCACCCCACCAGCGAGTGGGCTTGGGGGACGCAAACAGCTGGGACAAAACCCGTTACTCTTCCCATTCTCTATCCCATCCCAATGGTGGGGAATGAGCGAGGGGCTGCGCGGTGCCGGCTCTGGGCTGGGATTACACCACCCCACTCCTAAAGCCTTGTGCTGGGAGCCCCGGGCTCAAGGGGACATCGTCCTCTCCAGCGCACAGACATCCCAATGCTCCCCTGAAGCCCGCCAGGCTCAGGTTATCTCCTGTGCTAAAGCTCACCTGCGGGTGCACCCCCTCCCATTCCCCCACCCCCCGCACGTTTCTCCAGCCCCCCTAGATCAAACCGCTCCCCCCTCAAGCGCAGCCAACCCCAGCCCCGCTGCCATCCTGCACCTGAGATGTGCAGGGACGACGCCTGCTCCTGCTCCAGGCGGCTGTTCCTCACCACGCACGACAAGTTCCCATCGCCCTTCCCGCTCACCACGACGACATCTTGGATCTCAAACAGGCCCCTCTCGTCAGAGGAACGTCTCTGGGAGACCGAGGGCAGACGCTGCCCGTTGGCAGCCTTCCACAGCACCTCCGGTTGTGGGTACCAGCCGGCCGATCCACACACCACCCGGATGCCTCCGTCCTGGTGAGCCTCCAGAGAGATGAGAGGGACGGAGCCCATGGCTGGGGGAAGAGCCCGCCGTTGGGCTGAGTTAGGGATGGACTCGGCTCAAAGGCAAAGACCCAACCCCGTACCAGACACATCCCATTGTCCCGAGGGGGCTGTGGGACCACGCACGTGCTCCTCACACCACCCAAACCACCCCAACGTGTGCAGGAACCGGAGAGCATTGATGCCCAATGACCCCACATCGCCCATAAAACAGCCCGGCAGAGGAGGACCCAGAGGCCGAGCAAGGTCTCTGCCCTCTCCCGGCCTTGTCCAAGAAGCCCTGAGGCTTCCAGACGAGGCGCCAGGTCTCCTCCGGCACAAACGGCAAAGGCAAAGCAAGGATCCAGCTGGTGGCACCTGGGAAGAGGGCTCTTCCCAACGCCAGGCACAGCGGTAGCTCCCATCCTGGGCTCGCTTGGCAGCCCAGGCCCTGAGCCCAAGCAGCTGCTCAGCAGCTTCTCCCCTCTGCCCTCACAACACCTCGAGGACACCACAGAGACACAAAGCCACCTCGTTTGTGCCACTCTGCCCCCAAAAACACCTCCAGCACCATGTCTGTGCTCCTTCCTGGGCAGGCACGGATGGGAAGGGTCCCCTTCAACCCGCCCTCTGTCAAGGTCTATTGGCCTTTGGCATTGGATGGATGGATGTGAGGATGGGACAGAGGTCTGGGAGGGACACACCAACCCAGGGACACCTGAACCACCCCCAGGAAACACCGCACCACCCACAAACCTGCCACCTCCAGCTCCACCATGGCTTCTTCATAAGTGGTAGCATCCTGCACGGTGCAGACATACTGGCCATCATCAGAGGGTCTCACCCCAGCGAGTCGCAAGTCCAGGGTCCCACCGGAGAGACCATCTCTGACCAACTCTGTCCTTCCAGTGTATTCCTTCATCTTTGCCCCATACAGGTCCTCTCCATTTCGGTAGAGATGCACGATTTCAGAGAACTGGTGCCGGATCCACCTGATCTCCAAGCTCCGAGCGTCCGCGCGTGGGGACAAGTGACACGGCAGCACGACGTCCTGCCCCACGGTGGCAAGGAGAGGTCGGTCTGGTCCCACCACTCTGAACTCAGCTTGGGGACGGAGAAGGACACAGAGAGACGGAGATTGCGCCCACGTTAATTCGGGGCGTTGCATGGCAAGGGGCGAGCGTGGCGTGAGCGGTGCCCGCTCCATCCCGCGGGTGTCTCTTTGCCCCCACCCCGTGCTCCAAAGAGCCTGGAGACACTGGAGAGGGAGTGGGAGGACTCCAAGGAGAAGGAGGTTCCCTGGGAGTGGGAACTGCTCCAGAAAGTCACCCCCAACCCCGAAAATAGCCCCCAGCCCGGCCAGCCCTGGGAGAAGGGACAAACGCTTTAGGGGAGCACTGCGGGACGGGACTGAAGGTGTCCCAGGGCAAGGGACGTGGGGGTGGCATCAAGAGCCAAAGTGAAAGTGAAACCCATCCGCGGCCGAGCTCTGGGCTCAGCTCCTCCTGCCCCACGGCACCTCCCCTGCCCCACATCTGCCCCCCGCAGCGGGCTCAGCGCCCCCAGCCCTGCAGGATCCCTACCTGATCCCAGGCGGAGCACGTGGAGAGTCAGGAAATAACTCAGGAGGCCCCTGGGGCTGGCGGGGAACCCCATCTGCGGGCGCAGCTGGAGAAGAGGGTGGGAAGGGAGGCAGAGGGAGGGCAAGGGGGCGTTACAGCCGCCGGGGAGGGGATGGGGAAGAAGGGCTGCACCCGCCCCCAGGGAGGCTCCAGAAATCCCACCAAACCCCCCGCACCCTGCCGTCGGGAGGAACCGTCGGTCGAGGGCAGGACGGGCCCACGCCGCGGCTCCCGCTGCAGCCCCTGCTCTGCCCCACTGCCCCCCTCCCCCCTGGGTTTCTTCTGAACCCCTCATACGAGACTTTAAATTAATTAGAGATTCTTAATGCCCTGCGGAAAGGAAATTCACTCACCGGACGGGTACCATCTGCAGGAGGCACCTGGTAACTCCCAACACCTCCAAGCTTTGTGCGGTTTTCCAGGCGCAGGATTATGGGCTTTGGAGTGACTCCAGGCTCCACCCCGCCCCCGAGGCCAGGGGAAAAAGAAGAAGAATGAAAGTAGGAAAAAGAAGAAGAAAAGTGGGAAAAGAAGAAGAAAAGTGGGAAAAAGAAGAAGAAAAGTAGGAAAAGAAAGAGAAAAGTGGAAAAAAGAAGAAGAAAAGTAGGAAAAAGAACAAGAAAAGTGGGAAAAAGAAGAAAAGTGGGAAAAAGAAGGAGAAAAGTAGGAAAAGAAGAAGAAGAGTAGGAAAGAGAAGAAGAAAAGTGGAAAAAGAAGAAAAGTGGAAAAAGAAGGAGAAAAGTAGGAAAAGAAGAACAACAGTGGAAAAAAAAGAAGAAAAGTGGGAAAAAGAAGAAGAAAAGTGGAAAGAGAAGAAGAAAAGTAGGAACGAGAAGAAGAAAAGTGGAAAAAAGAAGAAGAAAAGTGGAAAAAAGAAGAAGAAAAGTAGGAAAAGAAGGAGAAAAGTGGGGAAAAGAAGAAGAAACGCAGGAAAAGAAGAAAAAAGTAGGAAAAAGAAGAAGAAAAGTGGAAAAAAGAGGAAGAAAAGCAGGAAAAGAAGAAGAAAAGTAGGAAAAGAAGAAGAAAAGTGGAAAAAAGAAGAAGAAAAGTGGGAAAAAGAAGAAGAAAAGTGGGAAAAAGAAGAAGAAAAGCAGGAAAAGAAGAAGAAAAGCAGGAAAAGAAGAAGAAAAGTGGGAAAAAGAAGAAGAAAAGTAGGAAAAGAAGAAGAAAAGTGGGAAAAAGAAGAAGAAAAGTGGGAAAAGAAGAAGAAAAGCAGGAAAAGAAGAAGAAAAGTGGGAAAAAGAAAGAGAAAAGTAGGAAAAGAAGAAGAAAAGTGGGAAAAAGAAGAAGAAAATTGGAAAAAGAAGAAAAGTGGAAAAAGAAGGAGAAAAGTAGGAAAAGAAGAACAACAGTGGAAAAAAAAAGAAGAAAAGTGGGAAAAAGAAGAAGAAAAGTGGAAAGAGAAGAAGAAAAGTAGGAACGAGAAGAAGAATAGTGGAAACGAAGAAGAAAAGTGGAAAAAAGAAGAAGGAAAGTAGGAAAAGAAGGAGAAAAGTGGGGAAAAGAAGAAGAAACGCAGGAAAAGAAGAAAAAAGTAGGAAAAAGAAGAAGAAAAGTGGAAAAAAGAGGAAGAAAAGCAGGAAAAGAAGAAGAAAAGTAGGAAAAGAAGAAGAAAAGTGGAAAAAAGAAGAAGAAAAGTAGGAAAACAAGAGGAAAAGTGGGAAAAAGTAGATGAAAAGTAGGAAAAGAAGAAGAAAAGTGGGAAAAAGAAGAAGAAAAGCAGGAAAAGAAGAAGAAGGATAGTGGGAAAAAGAAGAAGAAAAGCAGGAAAAGAAGAAGAAAAGTGGGAAAAAGAAGAAAAAAAGCAGGAAAAGAAGAAGAAAAGTGGTGGAACCTCCCCAGTGCCCAGGACGGGGGGACGGTCGCGGCCCCGGTGCTGCTGGCCACGCCGGTCTTGAGACAGGCCGGGACGCTGGTGGCCACCTCGGCCACCTGGGCGCGCATTCGTCCATCTCTCGACCAACACCCCCAGGTCCTTTTCTGCCGGGGAGGGCTCCAGCCGCTCCTCCCCCAGCCCCCAGCGTCCATGGGGTTGGTGTGACCCATGGGCAGGACCCGGCACTTGGCCTTGGGCAACCTCCCACCAACGCCTTGGGCCCATCCATCCGACAGCTCTGGATCCCTCCGTAGATCCATCCATCCCACCCTCCGGCACATCAACGCTCCCACCAACGCCTTGGGCCCATCCATCTAACCGGATCCCTCCGTAGATCCATCCATCCCACCCTCCGGCACGTCAACGCTCCCACCAACGCCTTGGTCCCATCCCTCCAACAGCTCTGGATCCCTCCATAGATCCATCCATCCCACCCTCCGGCACATCAACGCTCCCACCAACGCCTTGGTCCCATCCATCCAACAGCTCTGGATCCCTCCATAGATCCATCCATCCCACCCTCCGGCACATCAATGCTCCCACCAACGCCTTGGGCCCATCCATCCGATAGCTCCGGATCCCTCCGTAGATCCATCCATCCCACCCTCCGGCACATCAACGCTCCCACCAACGCCTTGGACTCATCCATCCGACAGCTCCAGATCCCTCTGTAGATCCATCCATCCCACCCTCCGGCACATCAACGCTCCCACCAACGCCTTGGGCCCATCCATCCGACACCTCCGGATCCCTCCCTAGATCCATCCCACCCTCCGGCACGTCAACGCTCCCACCAACGCCTTGGACCCATCCATCCGACACCTCCGGATCCCTCCGTAGATCCATCCATCCCACCCTCCGGCACATCAACGCTCCCACCAACGCCCAAGGGGTTCCGAGGGGTCCCCAAGGGTTTCCAAGGGGTCCCAAGGGGTTCCAAGGGGTCTCCAGGGTTCCAAGGGGGTCCCCAAGGGTTTCCAAGGGGTCCCAAGCGGTTCCAAGGGGTCACAAGGGGGTCCCCAAGGGTTTCCAAGAGGGTCTCCAGGGTTTCCAAGGGGTCCCAAGGGGTTCCAAGGGGGTCCCAAGGGGTCCCAAGGGGTTCCAAGGGGTCTCCAGGGTTCCCAAGAGGGTCCCCAAGGGTTTCCAAGAGGGTCTCCAGGTGGGTCCCAAGGGTTTCCAAGGGGTCCCAAGGGGTTCCAAGGCGTCACAAGGGGGTCCCCAAGGGTTTCCAAGGGGTCTCCAAGGGGTTGCAAGGGGTTCCAAGGGGTCTCCAGGGTTCCCAAGGGGTCCAGGGGTTTCCAAAGGGTCCCATGGTGTTCCAACGGGGGTCCCCAAGGGTTTCCAAGTGGTTCCCAGGGGATCCTGGCCCCCTTGGACTCCCCCCGGGGGGGTGGTGGGGTGGTTTTAACCTTACGTCAGTAATGTAGGACCAGGCAGCGGCTCCCACGCCGTTGCCCATCCCCCCGCGTTGTGGGGTGGGGGGGGGGAGGGGAGAAGAGGGAGAAAAGGGGCGGGAAAAAGACCCTCGCGGGTTGGGGGGCAGGCAATCGAATAGAGGAGCAATGGGCGAGGAAAAGACCGATATTTATTGTAAAATAATGTACGGGATAAAGCGACCCGACGCTGAGTTGCCCTCCCCACCCGAGCGCTGGTTGCCCGGCCCGTCCCCAGCGGCGACGGCGGGTCCCGGCCCCCCCACCCCACCCCCGGCAGCGACCCCCCGTTTCTATCCCCAACGGGACGCCCGTGGGGCGGAATATCCCTTTTGGGCGCCTTCTCCCGGCCGCGCTCCCGCTGGGCTGCGACGGGGAAGGCGAAAAAAAAGAAAAAAGCCCTCGACTGACGGACGGAAACGTCTCTCGGCCGCGTCCCGACGTCGTGTTCTCGCCCGCTAAATCCAAAAAGGCAACCCAGAGCCGAAGGAAAATTCCCTCCATCAAAGCCAAAAGGATGACACCCCCCCCCAGCCGCTCACAGCCTCCCGGAGGGGACACGACACCCCGCAGCGACCCCCCTCCGTCCCCTGCCCCTCACTCCCCCTCTGCTCCCTGGGCTGGGGCACAGGGATGGACGTCTCCCGCGGGATCCAGGAGAGGAGCGCGGGGAGTCTCCGGAGAAGGGCAGGGGCTGCCGGCGGCTGGGGACGGGAGGGAAGGGGGGATGAGGGTCTGGGGGACGCTGCCCCTCAGGCACAGCTGGGTTTTCTCTGTTTCTACCCAAAACCAGGGGCGCAGGGTCTCCCCTTTGAACGAGGCTGGTGGGAACGTGAAGATCTCGACCCCGGTGTCGGCATCGAGGAAAGTCACCAGCCCCCGGGCGCAGTCCAGACAGACCCAGATCCTGCTGGGGAGCGGGGACTGGGGAAGGAAGGTGGGAGGAGAGGTGAGAGACATGAACTGCCCATAGCAGTGCTGCACTGCCCAGACCCCTCCTTCAGGGCTCCAGTCCGAGAACCTCTTCCTCTCCACAGACTCCTTGGCCACCCCAACAGCCCACCACGAGTCACCTCCCACCTCCACCTCCACCTCCACCTCCACCTCCCAGCAGTGTCTCCCCTCCCGGAACCTCTCCTGGCCAAAAACGCAGAAATAATAGGTAAATCTCTCCGGGATGTCGGGCAGGTCCCGCTCTTCTCTTTGCCACCTCACGCGCCTCTGATCGGCCGACAGGACGAGTTGGGAATGAGCCGTGTTCGGATCCAGGGTCACCACATCTGCAGGGGACAGGAGGAGCCGCAGCATCAGAGCTCAGTCCCGGGCAGGTTTCACCCCCTCAGGGACAGGACCTGGCCCCCAGGGCAGGAGACTGGGCATCTCCTTCCTCCTCTCCATCCCCACCACGGGGCCGGCCCCAGCACGGCCACGGCCGAGCTCGGTCCCGTGGGAAGAGGCACCGGTGGGGCTGCAGCCCGCGCAGGGAGGAGCAGGACGGGGAGGCAGGGGCTGGGCTGGGCAGCGCACGGGGTCTCAGGGGGCGGTGGCTCCTCTGGGGCCCAAGGGGGTGACTCAGAATGGGACGAAATTGCAAGAAAACGGGGCGAGATACAGCCCAGTGCCATGGTCTGGGGGGGTCTGAGACACCAACACGACCCGGGATGGCCAGTCCCCCTTCAGTGGCCACCCAGTGCCTTCACTGGCCACCCAGTTACACCTCCCGCAGAGGGAAAGGGAGGAGAACCACCCATAAAAATACAGTAAAATACGCAATTACCTGGATTTTCAGGAAGCAGGAACTTTCTCCACGCTACAAGGAGGGACAAGAGCAAGGTCACGTCCCACGGCCGGTCCCCAGGGAGTTGGGGCAAGGGAGAGGGTCCATCCCTGGGCCGGTGCCCCCGGCCGCCCACCCTCCCGGGCACGTCCCCTGGGGGTTTGTTGGGATCCAAGGGATGGAGGGATGGAGGGGACGGACACAGCGGGAAAGGGCCGAGCAGAGATCACCCGGGAGAGGACACCGAGCCAAGAGGAGATCACGGAGACTCACCCAACCGTGCAGCTTGTTCCTCTGGAATGGAAAAAAAGAAGCGATGAGTGATGAGAGGGGACGGCTTCTCATCCCATGGCTGCTCCTACAGGAGCGCACAGAGCTCGAGGAGAGCTCAGAGAGTTTGGGGGGTGGGAAAAGACCACAAAACCCTGTGAATGGCCCCCTCCAGCCAGGTCATGTCCCACGGCCGGTCCCCAGGGAGTCTGGCCAAGGGAGAGGGTCCATCCCTGGGCTGGTGTCCCCCAGCTGCCCACCCTCCCAGGCACATCCCGTTGGAGTTTCCCCACCCCCAGGGGATGGAGGGATGGAGGGGCCAGGCAAAGGGGGATAGGGCCTAGCACAGAGCACCCGGGAGAGGACACGGAGCCAAGAGGAGATCACAGAGACTCACGCATTGCCGCGTCTCGTTCCTCTGGAAAGGATAAAGAAAGTCAATCAGTGATGAGAGGGGACAGCTTCTCATCCCACAACTGCACCCGCAGGAGTTGGCAGAGCCCTTCTGTTTGGGGAGGGGGAAAAGAGCCCTTGGCTCCCGGGGGGGCTCCCTCCAGCCTGGTTATGTCCCATGGATGGTGGCCAGTGGGTCTGGGCAGGGGAGAGGGTCCATCCCTGGGCTGGTGTCCCCCAGCTGCCCACCCTCCCAGGCACATCCCCTTGGGGTTTCTGCGGATCCAAGGGATGGAGGGATGGAACGGACGGGCAAAGGGGGGAAAGGGCCGAGCACAGAGCACCCGGGAGAGGACACCGAGCCACGAGGAGATCACGGAGACTCACCCAGTGCTGCAGCTTTTTCACCTGGAAAGGAAAAAAAGAAGCGATGAGTGATGAGAGGGGACGGCTTCTCATCCCATGGCTGCTCCTACAGGAGCGCACAGAGCTCGAGGAGAGCTCAGAGAGTTTGGGGAGTGGGAAAAGACTCCCACACCCTGTGAATGTCCATCTCCAGCCAGGTCATGCCCCACGGCCGGTCCCCAGGGAGTCTGGCCAAGGGAGAGGGTCCATCCCTGGGCTGGTGTCCCCCAGCTGCCCACCCTCCCAGGCACATCCCCTTGGGGTTTCTGTGGAGCCAGGGGATGGAGGGATGGAGGGGACGGGCAAAGGGGGATAGGGCCGAGCACAGAGCACCCGGGAGAGGACACCGAGCCAAGAGGAGATCATGGAGACTCACTCAGTGCTGTGTCTCGTTCCCCTGGAAAGGATAAAGAAAGTCAATCAGTGATGAGAGGGGACAGCTTCTCATCCCACAACTGCACCCGCAGGACTTGGCAGAGCCCTTCTGTTTGGGGAGGGGGAAAAGAGCCCTTGGCTCCCAGGGGGGCTCCCTCCAGCCTGGTTCTGTCCCATGGATGGTGGCCAGTGGGTCTGGGCAGGGGAGAGGGTCCATCCCTGGGCTGGTGTCCCCCAGCTGCCCACCCTCCCAGGCACATCCCCTTGGGGTTTCCCTGCCCCCAGGGGATGGAGGGATGGAGGGGACGGGCACGGGGGGACAGGGCCGAGCACAGAGCACCCGGGAGAGGACACCGAGCCAAGAGGAGATCATGGAGACTCACTCAGTGCTGTGTCTCGTTCCCCTGGAAAGGATAAAGAAAGTCAATCAGTGATGAGAGGGGACAGCTTCTCATCCCATGGCTGCTCCTACAGGAGAAGGCAGAGCCCTTCTGTTTGGGGAGGGGGAAAAGAGCCCTTGGCTCCCGGGGGGCTCCCTTCAGCCTGGTTATGTCCCATGGATGGTGGCCAGTGGGTCTGGACAGGGGAGAGGGTCCAACCCTGGGCTGGTGTCCCCCAGCTGCCCACCCTCCCAGGCACATCCCCTTGGGGTTTCCCCACACCCAGGGGATGGAGGGATGGAGGGGACGGGCAAAGGGGGAAAGGGCCGAGCACAGAGCACCCGGGAGAGGACACCAAGGCAAGAGGAGATCACGGAGACTCACCCAACAGTGCAGCTTGTTCCTCTGGAATGGAAAAAAAGAAGCGATGAGTGATGAGAGGGGACGGCTTCTCATCCCATGGCTGCTCCTACAGGAGCACACAGAGCTCGAGGAGAGCTCAGAGAGTTTGGGGAGTGGGAAAAGACCACAAAACCCTGTGAATGGCCCCCTCCAGCCAGGTCATGTCCCACGGCCGGTCCCCAGGGAGTCTGGCCAAGGGAGAGGGTCCATCCCTGGGCTGGTGTCCCCCAGCTGCCCACCCTCCCAGGCACATCCCGTTGGAGTTTCCCCACCCCCAGGGGATGGAGGGATGGAGGGGACGGGCAAAGGGGGAAAGGGCTGAGCACAGAGCACCCGGGAGAGGACACCGAGCCATGACAGAGCTCCTGGAGACTCACCTAGTTCTGCATCTCGATTCCCTGGAAAGCAAAAATCAAATTAATGAGTGATGAGAGGGGACGGCTTCTCATCCCATGGCTGTTCCTGCAGGAGCAGGCAGAGCTGGCGAGACCCCAAACTCCTTGTGTTTGGGGAGTGGGAAAAGACCGTGTGGGTCCCAGAGCAGGTTCCCTGCCTCCCTTCTCCCCCAGCCACCCCTCCCGGGCACCCTGCATTGAAGCCTGACTTGAGCAGAGATTTAAGGCTCAGCCTGATTTAAGCTGACTGATGACGGGTCCCCACTTCTCCCCATGACTTAGGTCACCTCCTGGGCCCCGTTCCCAGCCCCAGTGCTCTCCACTCCCCTTCTGGGCTCCATCAACCCAGACCAACGACCACAGGGCGATCACGAGACACCCAGAGCCACGTCCCTCCCAGGGGGCTCCTTTCTCAGGAGGCTTCGCTGGTGGCAGGGGCCAGAAGGACTCACCCAGCGTTCTGGACAGCCCCACTGCAAAGCAAAGGCAGAGGAAGAGGAGGTCAGGAGAGCAGCTGCTTCATCGGCGCTAACATCTCACCAGGGACTCTTGCACCGTCCCACCAGCCAGGTGCTCTGGCCACGCTCCCTGGCCTCCCACCCACACCCCGGGTCCTTGTCCCCATCCTTCCTGTGCCCAAAGAGCTTCTTTAATGAAGGCAAAACACCTTTTGACACGACTGTCATCCCCTTCTACGTACGTCCATGGGCCAGGGCTCAGCCTTGCTCCACCCCGATCCCCTCCATTCCATCCCCCCCGTGACAAACTCACCTTTCCTTCGCCAGAGATAAACATTGAGACTAAATGATGCCACTGAAAGCACGAGGAAGACACCCAGAGCTGCCATCCAAGGACGGGCGTTGTGGAAAAAGGGAGCTGAGAAACAAAAACACAGCAGGAAAAGGGCTCACTTTGCACTCCTGTGTAGGAGGAAAACGAAAGGGAGAAAGAAAAACTCCAAGTTCTAACTCATCGTCAGGGTTTTGGCTGGGACGGAATGAACAAGTGGACGTCATCGCTTGCAGCTATTGAGGGATGGGATGTTTTGGATTTGGGATGAGAAGCAGCGATGGGAGCGCACTGATGGTTTTGGGTGTCGCTGGGCAGTCGAGGAATGGTCTGCTCCTCACACCACCCCACCAGCGAGTGGGCTTGGGGGACGCAAACAGCTGGGACAAAACCCGTTACTCTTCCCATTCTCTATCCCATCCCAATGGTGGGGAATGAGCGAGGGGCTGCGCGGTGCCGGCTCTGGGCTGGGATTACACCACCCCACTCCTAAAGCCTTGTGCTGGGAGCCCCGGGCTCAAGGGGACATCGTCCTCTCCAGCGCACAGACATCCCAATGCTCCCCTGAAGCCCGCCAGGCTCAGGTTATCTCCTGTGCTAAAGCTCACCTGCGGGTGCACCCCCTCCCATTCCCCCACCCCCCGCACGTTTCTCCAGCCCCCCTAGATCAAACCGCTCCCCCCTCAAGCGCAGCCAACCCCAGCCCCGCTGCCATCCTGCACCTGAGATGTGCAGGGACGACGCCTGCTCCTGCTCCAGGCGGCTGTTCCTCACCACGCACGACAAGTTCCCATCGCCCTTCCCGCTCACCACGACGACATCTTGGATCTCAAACAGGCCCCTCTCGTCAGAGGAACGTCTCTGGGAGACCGAGGGCAGACGCTGCCCGTTGGCAGCCTTCCACAGCACCTCCGGTTGTGGGTACCAGCCGGCCGATCCACACACCACCCGGATGCCTCCGTCCTGGTGAGCCTCCAGAGAGATGAGAGGGACGGAGCCCATGGCTGGGGGAAGAGCCCGCCGTTGGGCTGAGTTAGGGATGGACTCGGCTCAAAGGCAAAGACCCAACCCCGTACCAGACACATCCCATTGTCCCGAGGGGGCTGTGGGACCACGCACGTGCTCCTCACACCACCCAAACCACCCCAACGTGTGCAGGAACCGGAGAGCATTGATGCCCAATGACCCCACATCGCCCATAAAACAGCCCGGCAGAGGAGGACCCAGAGGCCGAGCAAGGTCTCTGCCCTCTCCCGGCCTTGTCCAAGAAGCCCTGAGGCTTCCAGACGAGGCGCCAGGTCTCCTCCGGCACAAACGGCAAAGGCAAAGCAAGGATCCAGCTGGTGGCACCTGGGAAGAGGGCTCTTCCCAACGCCAGGCACAGCGGTAGCTCCCATCCTGGGCTCGCTTGGCAGCCCAGGCCCTGAGCCCAAGCAGCTGCTCAGCAGCTTCTCCCCTCTGCCCTCACAACACCTCGAGGACACCACAGAGACACAAAGCCACCTCGTTTGTGCCACTCTGCCCCCAAAAACACCTCCAGCACCATGTCTGTGCTCCTTCCTGGGCAGGCACGGATGGGAAGGGTCCCCTTCAACCCGCCCTCTGTCAAGGTCTATTGGCCTTTGGCATTGGATGGATGGACGTGAGGGTGGGACAGAGGTCTGGGAGGGACACACCAACCCAGGGACACCTGAACCACCCCCAGGAAACACCGCACCACCCACAAACCTGCCACCTCCAGCTCCACCATGGCTTCTTCATAAGTGGTAGCATCCTGCACGGTGCAGACATACTGGCCATCATCAGAGGGTCTCACCCCAGCGAGTCGCAAGTCCAGGGTCCCACCGGAGAGACCATCTCTGACCAACTCTGTCCTTCCAGTGTATTCCTTCATCTTTGCCCCATACAGGTCCTCTCCATTTCGGTAGAGATGCACGATTTCAGAGAACTGGTGCCGGATCCACCTGATCTCCAAGCTCCGAGCGTCCGCGCGTGGGGACAAGTGACACGGCAGCACGACGTCCTGCCCCACGGTGGCAAGGAGAGGTCGGTCTGGTCCCACCACTCTGAACTCAGCTTGGGGACGGAGAAGGACACAGAGAGACGGAGATTGCGCCCACGTTAATTCGGGGCGTTGCATGGCAAGGGGCGAGCGTGGCGTGAGCGGTGCCCGCTCCATCCCGCGGGTGTCTCTTTGCCCCCACCCCGTGCTCCAAAGAGCCTGGAGACACTGGAGAGGGAGTGGGAGGACTCCAAGGAGAAGGAGGTTCCCTGGGAGTGGGAACTGCTCCAGAAAGTCACCCCCAACCCCGAAAATAGCCCCCAGCCCGGCCAGCCCTGGGAGAAGGGACAAACGCTTTAGGGGAGCACTGCGGGACGGGACTGAAGGTGTCCCAGGGCAAGGGACGTGGGGGTGGCATCAAGAGCCAAAGTGAAAGTGAAACCCATCCGCGGCCGAGCTCTGGGCTCAGCTCCTCCTGCCCCACGGCACCTCCCCTGCCCCACAGCTGCCCCCCGCAGCGGGCTCAGCGCCCCCAGCCCTGCAGGATCCCTACCTGATCCCAGGCGGAGCACGTGGAGAGTCAGGAAATAACTCAGGAGGCCCCTGGGGCTGGCGGGGAACCCCATCTGCGGGCGCAGCTGGAGAAGAGGGTGGGAAGGGAGGCAGAGGGAGGGCAAGGGGGCGTTACAGCCGCCGGGGAGGGGATGGGGAAGAAGGGCTGCACCCGCCCCCAGGGAGGCTCCAGAAATCCCACCAAACCCCCCGCACCCTGCCGTCGGGAGGAACCGTCGGTCGAGGGCAGGACGGGCCCACGCCGCGGCTCCCGCTGCAGCCCCTGCTCTGCCCCACTGCCCCCCTCCCCCCTGGGTTTCTTCTGAACCCCTCATACGAGACTTTAAATTAATTAGAGATTCTTAATGCCCTGCGGAAAGGAAATTCACTCACCGGACGGGTACCATCTGCAGGAGGCACCTGGTAACTCCCAACACCTCCAAGCTTTGTGCGGTTTTCCAGGAACAGGATTATGGGCTTTGGAGTGACTCCAGGCTCCACCCCGCCCCCGAGGCCAGGGGAAAAAGAAGAAGAATGAAAGTAGGAAAAAGAAGAAGAAAAGTGGGAAAAGAAGAAGAAAAGTAGGAAAAAGAAGGAGAAAAGTATGAAAAGAAGAAGAAAAGCAGGAAAAAGAAGAAGAAAAGTAGGAAAAAGAAGAAAAGTGGAAAAAGAAGGAGAAAGGTAGGAAAAGAAGAAGAAAAGTGGAAAAAAGAAGAAGAAAAGTAGGAAAAAGAAGAAGAAAAGTACGAAAAGAAGAAGAAAAGAAGGAAAAATAAGAAGAAAAGCAGGAAAAAGAAGAAGAAAAACAGGAAAAAAGAAGAAAAGTAGGAAAAAGAAGGAGAAAAGTAGAAAAAGAAGAAGAAAAGTAGGAAAACGAAGAAAAGTGGAAAAAGAAGGAGAAAAGTAGGAAAAGAAGAAGAAAAGTGGAAAAAAAGAAGAAGAAAAGTAGGAAAAGAAGAAGAAAAGTGGAAAAAGAAGGAGAAAAGTAAGAAAAGAAGAAGAAAAGTGGGAAAAAGAAGAAGAAAAGTGGTAAGAAGAAGAAGAAAAGCAGGAAAAGGAAGAAGAAAAGTGGAAAAAGAAGAAGAAAAATAGGAAAAAGAAGAAGAAAAGCAGGAAAAGAAGAAGAAAAGTGGTGGAACCTCCCCAGTGCCCAGGATGGGGGGACGGTCGCGGCCCCAGTGCTGCTGGCCACGCTGGTCCTGAGACAGGCCGGGACGCTGGTGGCCACCTCGGCCACCTGGGCGCGCATTCGTCCATCTCTCGACCAACACCCCCAGGTCCTTTTCTGCTGGGGAGGGCTCCAGCCGCTCCTCCCCCAGCCCCCGGCGTCCATGGGGTTGGTGTGACCCATGGGCAGGACCCGGCACTTGGCCTTGGGCGACCTCCCACCAACGCCTTGGGCCCATCCATCCGACACCTCCGGATCCCTCCGTAGATCCATCCATCCCACCCTCCGGCATGTCAACGCTCCCACCAATGGCTTGGGCCCATCCATCCAACCGGATCCCTCAGTAGATCCATCCATCCCACCCTCCGGCACGTCAACGCTCCCACCAACGCCTTGGGCCCATCCATCCAACCGGATCCCTCTGTAGATCCATCCATCCCACCCTCCGGCACGTCAGCACTCCCACCAATGGCTTGGGCCCATCCATCCAACCGGATCCCTCTGTAGATCCATCCATCCCACCCTCTGGCACATCCACGCTCCCACCAACGCCTTGGGCCCATCCATCCGACAGCTCCAGATCCCTCCGTAGATCCATCCATCCCACCCTCCGGCACATCAATGCTCCCACCAACGCCCAAGGGGTTCCGAGGGGTCAGAAGGGGGTCCCCAAGGGTTTCCAAGGGGTCCCAAGGGGTTCCAAGGGGTCTCCAGGGTTCCCAAGGGCATCCCAAAGGGTTTCCAAGGGGTTCCAGGGGGGTCCCAAGGGGTTCCAAGGGGGTCCCAAGGGTTTCCAAGAGGGTCTCCAGGGTTTCCAGAGGGTCCCAAGGGTTTCCAAGGGGTCCCAAGGGGTTCGAAGGGGTCACAAGGGGGTCCCCAAGGGTTTCCAAGAGGGTCTCCAGGGTTTCCAAGGGGTCCCAAGGGGTTCAAAGGGGGTCCCCAAGGGGTCCCAAGGGGTTCCAAGGGGTCTCCAGAGTTCCCAAGGGGGTCCCCAAGGGTTTCCAAGGAGTCTCCAAGTGTTTCGAAGTGGTTCCCAGGGGGTCCTGGCCCCCTTGGACTCCCCCCGGGGGGGTGGTGGGGTGTTTTTAACCGTATGTCAGCAATGTAGGACCAGGCAGCGGCTCCCGCGCCATTGCCCGTCCCCCCGCGTTGGGGGGTGGGGGGGGGGGAGGGGAGAAGAGGGAGAAAAGGGGTGGGAAAAAGACCCTCCTGTGTTGGGGGGCAAGTGGTCGAATGGAGGAGCAACGGGTGAGGAAAAGACCAATATTTATTGTAAAATAATGTACGGGATAAAGCGCCCCGACGCCGAGTTGCCCTCCCCACCCGAGCGCTGGTTGCCTGGCCCATCCCCAGCGGCGACGGCGGGTCCCGGCCCCCCCACCCCACCCCCGGCAGCGACCCCCCGTTTCTATCCCCAACGGGACGCCCGTGGGGCGGAATATCCCTTTTGGGCGCCTTCTCCCGGCCGCGCTCCCGCTGGGCTGCGACGGGGAAGGCGAAAAAAAAGAAAAAAGCCCTCAACTGACGGACGGAAACGGCTCTCGGCCGCGTCCCGACGTCGTGTTCTCGCCCGCTAAATCCAAAAAGGCAACCCAGAGCCGAAGGAAAATTCCCTCCATCAAAGCCGAAAGGACGACACCCTCCCCAGCCGCTCGCAGCAGGAGGGGACACGACACCCCACAGCGACCCCCCTCCATCCCCTGCCCCTCACTCCCCCTCTGCTCCCCGGGCTGGGGCACAGGGATGGACGTCTCCCGTGGGATCCAGGAGAGGAGCGCGGGGAGTCTCCGGAGAAGGGCAGGGGCTGCCGGCGGCTGGGGAGGGGAGGGAAGGGGGGATGAGGGTCTGGGGGGCGCTGCCCCTCAGGCACAGCTGGGTTTTCTCTGTTCCTACCAAAAACCAGGGGCGCAGGGTCTCCCCTTTGAACGAGGCTGGTGGGAACGTGAAGATCTCGACCCCGGTGTCGGCATGGAGGAAAGTCACCAGCCCCCGGGCGCAGTCCAGACAGACCCAGATCCTGCTGGGGAGTGGGGACTGGGGGAGGAGGGTGCGACGAGAGGTGAGAGACGCGAACTGCCCATAGCTGTGCCGCACTGCCCAGATCCCTGCTTCCGGGATCAGGAAGGGTCTCCCTTTCCTCTGCACAGACTCCTTGGCCACCCCAACAGCCCACCACGAGTCACCTCCCACCTCCCCCTCCACCTCCACCTCCCAGCAGTGTCTCCCCTCCCGGAACCTCTCCTGGCCCAAAACGCAGCAATAATAGCTAAATCTCTCCGGGATGTCGGGCAGGTCCCGCTCTTCGCTTTGCCGCCTCACGCGCCTCCGATCGGCCGACAGGACGAGTTGGGAATGAGCCGTGTTCGGATCCAGGGTCACCACATCTGCAGGGGACGGGAGGAGCCGCAGCATCAGAGCTCAGTCCCGGGCAGGTTTCACCCCCTCGGGGACAGGACCTGCCCCGCGGGGCAGGAGACTGGGCATCTCCTTCCTCCTCTCCATCCCCACCACGGGGCCGGCCCCAGCACGGCCACGGCCGAGCTCGGTCCCGTGGGAAGAGGCACCGGTGGGGCTGCAGCCCGCGCAGGGAGGAGCAGGACGGGGAGGCAGGGGCTGGGCTGGGCAGCGCACGGGGTCTCAGGGGGCGGTGGCTCCTCTGGGGCCCAAGGGGGTGACTCAGAATGGGGCGGAACGGCAAGAAAACGGGGCGAGATACAGCCCAGTGCCATGGTCTGGGGGGGTCTGAGACACCAATACGAGCCAGGATGGCCAGTCCCCCTTCAGTGGCCACCCAGTGCCTTCACTGGCCACCCAGTTACACCTCCCGCAGAGGGAAAGGGAGGAGAACCACCCGTAAAAATACAATAAAATACGCAATTACCTGGATTTTCAGGAAGCAGGAACTTTCTCCACGCTACAAGGAGGGACAAGAGCAAGGTCACGTCCCACGGCCGGTCCCCAGGGAGTCTGGCCAAGGGAGAGGGTCCATCCCTGGGCCGGTGTCCCCCGGCCACCCACCCTCCCGGGCACATCCCCTGGGGGTTTGCTCGGATCCAGGGGATGGAGGGGATGGAGGGGACGGACACAGCGGGAAAGGGCCGAGCAGAGAGCGCCCGGGAGAGGACACCGAGCCAAGAGGAGATCACGGAGACTCACTCAGTGCCGCATCTTGTTCATCTGGAAAGGAAAAAGGAAGTCAATCAGTGATGAGAGGGGACAGCTTCTCATCCCACAACTGCACCCGCAGGAGTTGGCAGAGCCCTTCTGTTTGGGGAGGGGGAAAAGAGCCCTTGGCTCCCGGGGGGGCTCCCTCCAGCCTGGTCATGTCCCATGGATGGTGGCCAGTGGGTCTGGGCAGGGGAGAGGGTCCATCCCTGGGCTGGTGTCCCCCAGCTGCCCACCCTCCCAGGCACATCCCCTTGGGGTTTCCCCACACCCGGGGGATGGAGGGATGGAGGGGATGAGGAAGCGGGGGAAGGGCTGAGCACAGAGCACCCGGGAGAGGACACCGAGCCAAGAGGAGATCACGGAGACTCACTCAGTGCTGTGTCTCGTTCCCCTGGAAAGGATAAAGTCAATCAGTGATGAGAGGGGACAGCTTCTCATCCCACAACTGCACCCGCAGGAGTTGGCAGAGCCCTTCTGTTTGGGGAGGGGGAAAAGAGCCCTTGGCTCCCGGGGGGGCTCCGTCCAGCCTGGTTATGTCCCACGGCCGGTCCCCAGGGAGTCTGGCCAAGGGAGAGGGTCCATCCCTGGGCTGGTGTCCCCCAGCTGCCCACCCTCCCAGGCACATCCCCTTGGGGTTTCTGCGGAGCCAGGGGATGGAGCGATGGAGGGGACGAGGAAGCGGGGGAAGGGCTGAGCACAGAGCACCCGGGAGAGGTCACCGAGCCAAGAGGAGATCACGGAGACTCACTCAGTGCTGTGTCTCGTTCCCCTGGAAAGGATAAAGAAAGTCAATCAGTGATGAGAGGGGACAGCTTCTCATCCCACAACTGCACCCGCAGGAGTTGGCAGAGCCCTTCTGTTTGGGGAGGGGGAAAAGAGCCCTTGGCTCCCGGGGGGGCTCCCTCCAGCCTGGTCATGTCCCATGGATGGTGGCCAGTGGCTCTGGGCAGGGGAGAGGGTCCATCCCTGGGCTGGTGTCCCCCAGCTGCCCACCCTCCCAGGCACATCCCCTTGGGGTTTCCCCAACCCCAGGGGATGGAGGGATGGAGGGGACGGGCAAAGGGGGAAAGGGCCAAGCACAGAGCACCCGGGAGAGGACACCGAGCCATGACAGAGCTCCTGGAGACTCACCTAGTGCTGCATCTCAATTCCCTGGAAAGCAAAAATCAAATTAATGAGTGATGAGAGGGGACGGCTTCTCATCCCATGGCTGTTCCTGCAGCAGCAGGCAGAGCTGGCGAGACCCCAAACTCCTTGTGTTTGGGGAGTGGGAAAAGACCGTGTGGGTCCCAGAGCAGGTTCCCTGCCTCCCTGCTCCCCCAGCCACCCCTCCCAGGCACCCTGCATTGAAGCCTGACTTGAGCAGAGATTTAAGGCTCAGCCTGATTTAAGCTGACTGATGACGGGTCCCCACTTCTCCCCATGAGTTAGGTCACCTCCTGGGCCCCGTTCCCAGCCCCAGTGCTCTCCACTCCCCTTCTGGGCTCCATCAACCCAGACCAACGACCACAGGGCGATCAAGAGCCACCCAGAGCCACGTCCCTCCCAGGGGGCTCCTTTCTCAGGAGGCTTCGCTGGTGGCAGGGGCCAGAAGGACTCACCCAGCGTTCTGGACAGCCCCACTGCAAAGCAAAGGCAGAGGAAGAGGAGGTCAGGAGAGCAGCTGCTTCATCGGCGCTAACATCTCACCAGGGACTCTTGCACCGTCCCACCAGCCAGGTGCTCTGGCCACGCTCCCTGGCCTCCCACCCACGCCCCGGGTCCTTGTCCCCATCCTTCCTGTGCCAAAGAGCTTCTTTAATGAAGGCAAAACACCTTTTGACACGACTGTCATCCCCTTCTACATACGTCCATGGGCCAGGGCTCAGCCTCGCTCCACCCCGATCCCCTCCATTCCATCCCCCCCGTGACAAACTCACCTTTCCTTCGCCAGAGATAAACATTGAGACTAAATGACGCCACTGAAAGCACGAGGAAGACACCCAGAGCTGCCATCCAAGGACGGGCGTTGTGGAAAAAGGGAGCTGAGAAACAAAAACACAGCAGGAAAAGGGCTCACTTTGCACTCCTGTGTAGGAGGAAAACGAAAGGGAGAAAGAAAAACTCCAAGTTCTAACTCATCGTCAGGGTTTTGGCTGGGACGGAATGAACAAGTGGACGTCATCGCTTGCAGCTATTCAGGGACGGGATGTTTTGGATTTGGGATGAGAAGCAGCGATGGGAGCGCACTGATGGTTTTGGTTGTCGCTGGGCAGTCGAGGAATGGTCTGCTCCTCACACCACCCCACCAGCGAGTGGGCTTGGCGGGGGGCGCAAACAGTTGGGACAAAACCCGTTACTCTTCCCATTCTCTATCCCATCCCAACGGTGGGGAATGAGCGAGGGGCTGCGCGGTGCCGGCTCTGGGCTGGGATTACACCACCCCACTCCTAAAGCCTTGTGCTGGGAGCCCCGGGCTCAAGGGGACATCGTCCTCTCCAGCCCACGGACATCCCAATGCTCCCCTGAAGCCCGCCAGGCTCAGGTTATCTCCTGCGCTAAAGCTCACCTGCGGGTGCATCCCCTCCCATTCCCCCACCCCCCACACGTTTCTCTAGCCCCCCGAGATCAAACCGCCCCCCCACCCCCCAAGCACAGCCAACCCCAGCCCCGCTGCCTGATGTGCAGGGACGACGCCTGCTCCTGCTCCAGGCGGCTGTTCCTCACCACGCACGACAAGTTCCCATCGCCCTTCCCGCTCACCACGACGACATCTTGGATCTCAAACAGGCCCCTCTCGTCAGAGGAACGTCTCTGGGAGACCGAGGGCAGACGCTGCCCGTTGGCAGCCTTCCACAGCACCTGCGGTTGTGGGTACCAGCCGGCCGATCCACACACCACCTGGATGCCTCCGTCCTGGTGAGCCTCCAGAGAGAGGAGAGGGACGGAGCCCATGGCTGGGGGAAGAGCCCGCCGTTGGGCTGAGTTAGGGATGGACTCGGCTCAAAGGCAAAGACCCAACCCCGTACCAGACACATCCCATTGTCCCGAGGGGGCTGTGGGACCACGCACGTGCTCCTCACACCACCCAAACCACCCCAACGTGTGCAGGAACCAGAGAGCATTGATGCCCAATGATCCCACATCGCCCATAAAACAGCCTGGCAGAGGAGGACCCAGAGGCCGAGCAAGGTCTCTGCCCTCTCCCGGCCTTGTCCAAGAAGCCCTGAGGCTTCCAGACGAGGCGCCAGGTCTCCTCCGGCACAAACGGCAAAGGCAAAGCAAGGATCCAGCTGGTGGCACCTGGGAAGAGGGCTCTTCCCAACGCCAGGCACAGCGGTAGCTCCCATCCTGGGCTCGCTTGGCAGCCCAGGCCCTGAGCCCAAGCAGCTGCTCAGCAGCTTCTCCCCTCTGCCCTCACAACACCTCGAGGACACCACAGAGACACAAAGCCACCTCGTTTGTGCCACTCTGCCCCCAAAAACACCTCCAGCACCATGTCTGTGCTCCTTCCTGGGCAGGCACGGATGGGAAGGGTCCCCTTCAACCCGCCCTCTGTCAAGGTCTATTGGCCTTTGGCATTGGATGGATGGACGTGAGGGTGGGACAGAGGTCTGGGAGGGACACACCAACCCAGGGACACCTGAACCACCCCCAGGAAACACCGCACCACCCACAAACCTGCCACCTCCAGCTCCACCACGGCTTCTCCATAAGAGGCAGCATCTCTCACAGTGCAGACGTACTGGCCATCATCAGAGGGTCTCACCCCAGTGAGTCGCAAGTCCAGGGTCCCACCGGAGAGACCATCTCTGACCAACTCTGTCCTTCCAATGTATTCCTCCATCTTTGCCCCATACAGGTCCTCTCCATTTCGGTAGAGATGCACGATTTCAGAGAACCGGTACCGGATCCACCTGATCTCCAAGCTCCGAGCGTCCGCGCGTGGGGACAAGTGACACGGCAGCACGACGTCCTGCCCCACGGTGGCAAGGAGAGGTCGGTCTGGTCCCACCACTCTGAACTCAGCTTGGGGACGGAGAAGGACACAGAGAGACGGAGATTGCGCCCACGTTAATTCGGGGCGTTGCATGGCAAGGGGCGAGCGTGGCGTGAGCGGTGCCCGCTCCATCCCGCGGGTGTCTCTTTGCCCCCACCCCGTGCTCCAAAGAGCCTGGAGACACTGGAGAGGGAGTGGGAGGACTCCAAGGAGAAGGAGGTTCCCTGGGAGTGGGAACCTGCTCCAGAAAGTCACCCCCAACCCCGAAAATAGCCCCCAGCTCGGCCAGCCCTGGGAGAAGGGACAAACGCTTTAGGGGAGCACTGCGGGACGGGACTGAAGGTGTCCCAGGGCAAGGGACGTGGGGGTGGCATCAAGAGCCAAAGTGAAAGTGAAACCCATCCGCGGCCGAGCTCTGGGCTCAGCTCCTCCTGCCCCACGGCACCTCCCCTGCCCCACATCTGCCCCCCGCAGCGGGCTCAGCCCCCCCCAGCCCTGCAGGATCCCTACCTGATCCCAGGCGGAGCACGTGGAGAGTCAGGAAATAACTCAGGAAGCCCCTGGGGCTGGCGGGGAACCCCATCTGCGGGCGCAGCTGGAGAAGAGGGTGGGAAGGGAGGCAGAGGGAGGGCAAGGGGGCGTTACAGCCGCCGGGGAGGGGATGGGGAAGAAGGGCTGCACCCGCCCCCAGGGAGGCTCCAGAAATCCCACCAAACCCCCCGCACCCTGCCGTCGGGAGGAACCGTCGGTCGAGGGCAGGACGGGCCCACGCCGCGGCTCCCGCTGCAGCCCCTGCTCTGCCCCACTGCCCCCCTCCCCCCTGGGTTTCTTCTGAACCCCTCATACGAGACTTTAAATTAATTAGAGATTCTTAATGCCCTGCGGAAAGGAAATTCACTCACCGGACGGGTACCATCTGCAGGAGGCACCTGGTAACTCCCAACACCTCCAAGCTTTGTGCGGTTTTCCAGGAACAGGATTATGGGCTTTGGAGTGACTCCAGGCTCCACCCCGCCCCCGAGGCCAGGGGAAAAAGAAGAAGAATGAAAGTAGGAAAAAGAAGAAGAAAAGTGGGAAAAGAAGAAGAAAAGTGGGAAAAAGAAGAAGAAAAGTAGGAAAAGAAAGAGAAAAGTGGAAAAAAGAAGAAGAAAAGTAGGAAAAAGAACAAGAAAAGTGGGAAAAAGAAGAAAAGTGGGAAAAAGAAGGAGAAAAGTAGGAAAAGAAGAAGAAGAGTAGGAAAGAGAAGAAGAAAAGTGGAAAAAGAAGAAAAGTGGAAAAAGAAGGAGAAAAGTAGGAAAAGAAGAACAACAGTGGAAAAAAAAGAAGAAAAGTGGGAAAAAGAAGAAGAAAAGTGGAAAGAGAAGAAGAAAAGTAGGAACGAGAAGAAGAAAAGTGGAAAAAAGAAGAAGAAAAGTGGAAAAAAGAAGAAGAAAAGTAGGAAAAGAAGGAGAAAAGTGGGGAAAAGAAGAAGAAACGCAGGAAAAGAAGAAAAAAGTAGGAAAAAGAAGAAGAAAAGTGGAAAAAAGAGGAAGAAAAGCAGGAAAAGAAGAAGAAAAGTAGGAAAAGAAGAAGAAAAGTGGAAAAAAGAAGAAGAAAAGTGGGAAAAAGAAGAAGAAAAGTGGGAAAAAGAAGAAGAAAAGCAGGAAAAGAAGAAGAAAAGCAGGAAAAGAAGAAGAAAAGTGGGAAAAAGAAGAAGAAAAGTAGGAAAAGAAGAAGAAAAGTGGGAAAAAGAAGAAGAAAAGCAGGAAAAGAAGAAGAAAAGCAGGAAAAGAAGAAGAAAAGTGGGAAAAAGAAAGAGAAAAGTAGGAAAAGAAGAAGAAAAGTGGGAAAAAGAAGAAGAAAATTGGAAAAAGAAGAAAAGTGGAAAAAGAAGGAGAAAAGTAGGAAAAGAAGAACAACAGTGGAAAAAAAAGAAGAAAAGTGGGAAAAAGAAGAAGAAAAGTGGAAAGAGAAGAAGAAAAGTAGGAACGAGAAGAAGAATAGTGGAAACGAAGAAGAAAAGTGGAAAAAAGAAGAAGGAAAGTAGGAAAAGAAGGAGAAAAGTGGGGAAAAGAAGAAGAAACGCAGGAAAAGAAGAAAAAAGTAGGAAAAAGAAGAAGAAAAGTGGAAAAAAGAGGAAGAAAAGCAGGAAAAGAAGAAGAAAAGTAGGAAAAGAAGAAGAAAAGTGGAAAAAAGAAGAAGAAAAGTAGGAAAACAAGAGGAAAAGTGGGAAAAAGTAGATGAAAAGTAGGAAAAGAAGAAGAAAAGTGGGAAAAAGAAGAAGAAAAGCAGGAAAAGAAGAAGAAGGATAGTGGGAAAAAGAAGAAGAAAAGCAGGAAAAGAAGAAGAAAAGTGGGAAAAAGAAGAAAAAAAGCAGGAAAAGAAGAAGAAAAGTGGTGGAACCTCCCCAGTGCCCAGGACGGGGGGACGGTCGCGGCCCCGGTGCTGCTGGCCACGCCGGTCTTGAGACAGGCCGGGACGCTGGTGGCCACCTCGGCCACCTGGGCGCGCATTCGTCCATCTCTCGACCAACACCCCCAGGTCCTTTTCTGCCGGGGAGGGCTCCAGCCGCTCCTCCCCCAGCCCCCAGCGTCCATGGGGTTGGTGTGACCCATGGGCAGGACCCGGCACTTGGCCTTGGGCAACCTCCCACCAACGCCTTGGGCCCATCCATCCGACAGCTCTGGATCCCTCCGTAGATCCATCCATCCCACCCTCCGGCACATCAACGCTCCCACCAACGCCTTGGGCCCATCCATCTAACCGGATCCCTCCGTAGATCCATCCATCCCACCCTCCGGCACGTCAACGCTCCCACCAACGCCTTGGTCCCATCCCTCCAACAGCTCTGGATCCCTCCATAGATCCATCCATCCCACCCTCCGGCACATCAACGCTCCCACCAACGCCTTGGTCCCATCCATCCAACAGCTCTGGATCCCTCCATAGATCCATCCATCCCACCCTCCGGCACATCAATGCTCCCACCAACGCCTTGGGCCCATCCATCCGATAGCTCCGGATCCCTCCGTAGATCCATCCATCCCACCCTCCGGCACATCAACGCTCCCACCAACGCCTTGGACTCATCCATCCGACAGCTCCAGATCCCTCTGTAGATCCATCCATCCCACCCTCCGGCACATCAACGCTCCCACCAACGCCTTGGGCCCATCCATCCGACACCTCCGGATCCCTCCCTAGATCCATCCCACCCTCCGGCACGTCAACGCTCCCACCAACGCCTTGGACCCATCCATCCGACACCTCCGGATCCCTCCGTAGATCCATCCATCCCACCCTCCGGCACATCAACGCTCCCACCAACGCCCAAGGGGTTCCGAGGGGTCCCCAAGGGTTTCCAAGGGGTCCCAAGGGGTTCCAAGGGGTCTCCAGGGTTCCAAGGGGGTCCCCAAGGGTTTCCAAGGGGTCCCAAGCGGTTCCAAGGGGTCACAAGGGGGTCCCCAAGGGTTTCCAAGAGGGTCTCCAGGTGGGTCCCAAGGGGTTCCAAGGCGTCACAAGGGGGTCCCCAAGGGTTTCCAAGCGTCTCCAAGGGGTTGCAAGGGGTTCCAAGGGGTCTCCAGGGTTCCCAAGGGGTCCAGGGGTTTCCAAAGGGTCCCATGGTGTTCCAACGGGGGTCCCCAAGGGTTTCCAAGTGGTTCCCAGGGGATCCTGGCCCCCTTGGACTCCCCCCGGGGGGGTGGTGGGGTGGTTTTAACCTTACGTCAGTAATGTAGGACCAGGCAGCGGCTCCCACGCCGTTGCCCATCCCCCCGCGTTGTGGGGTGGGGGGGGGGAGGGGAGAAGAGGGAGAAAAGGGGCGGGAAAAAGACCCTCGCGGGTTGGGGGGCAGGCAATCGAATAGAGGAGCAATGGGCGAGGAAAAGACCGATATTTATTGTAAAATAATGTACGGGATAAAGCGACCCGACGCTGAGTTGCCCTCCCCACCCGAGCGCTGGTTGCCTGGCCCATCCCCAGCGGCGACGGCGGGTCCCGGCCCCCCCACCCCACCCCCGGCAGCGACCCCCCGTTTCTATCCCCAACGGGACGCCCGTGGGGCGGAATATCCCTTTTGGGCGCCTTCTCCCGGCCGCGCTCCCGCTGGGCTGCGACGGGGAAGGCGAAAAAAAAGAAAAAAGCCCTCAACTGACGGACGGAAACGTCTCTCGGCCGCGTCCCGACGTCGTGTTCTCGCCCGCTAAATCCAAAAAGGCAACCCAGAGCCGAAGGAAAATTCCCTCCATCAAAGCCAAAAGGATGACACCCCCCCCCAGCCGCTCACAGCCTCCCGGAGGGGACACGACACCCCGCAGCGACCCCCCTCCGTCCCCTGCCCCTCACTCCCCCTCTGCTCCCTGGGCTGGGGCACAGGGATGGACGTCTCCCGCGGGATCCAGGAGAGGAGCGTGGGGAGTCTCCGGAGAAGGGCAGGGGCTGCCGGTGGCCGGGGAGGGGAGGGAAGGGGGGATGAGGGTCTGGGGGACGCTGCCCCTCAGGCACAGCTGGGTTTTCTCTGTTTCTACCCAAAACCAGGGGCGCAGGGTCTCCCCTTTGAACGAGGCTGGTGGGAACGTGAAGATCTCGACCCCGGTGTCGGCATCGAGGAAAGTCACCAGCCCCCGGGCGCAGTCCAGACAGACCCAGATCCTGCTGGGGAGCGGGGACTGGGGAAGGAAGGTGGGAGGAGAGGTGAGAGACATGAACTGCCCATAGCAGTGCTGCACTGCCCAGACCCCTCCTTCAGGGCTCCAGTCCGAGAACCTCTTCCTCTCCACAGACTCCTTGGCCACCCCAACAGCCCACCACGAGTCACCTCCCACCTCCACCTCCACCTCCACCTCCACCTCCCAGCAGTGTCTCCCCTCCCGGAACCCCTCCTGGCCAAAAACGCAGAAATAATAGGTAAATCTCTCCGGGATGTCGGGCAGGTCCCGCTCTTCTCTTTGCCACCTCACGCGCCTCTGATCGTCCGACAGGACGAGTTGGGAATGAGCCGTGTTTGGATCCAGGGTCACCACATCTGCAGGGGACAGGAGGAGCCGCAGCATCAGAGCTCAGTCCCGGGCAGGTTTCACCCCCTCAGGGACAGGACCTGGCCCCCAGGGCAGGAGACTGGGCATCTCCTTCCTCCTCTCCATCCCCACCGCGGGGCCGGCCCCAGCACGGCCACGGCCGAGCTCGGTCCCGTGGGAAGAGGCACCGGTGGGGCTGCAGCCCGCGCAGGGAGGAGCAGGACGGGGAGGCAGGGGCTGGGCTGGGCAGCGCACGGGGTCTCAGGGGGCGGTGGCTCCTCTGGGGCCCAAGGGGGTGACTCAGAATGGGACGAAATTGCAAGAAAACGGGGCGAGATACAGCCCAGTGCCATGGTCTGGGGGGTCTGAGACACCAACACGACCCGGGATGGCCAGTCCCCCTTCAGTGGCCACCCAGTGCCTTCACTGGCCACCCAGTTACACCTCCCGCAGAGGGAAAGGGAGGAGAACCACCCATAAAAATACAGTAAAATACGCAATTACCTGGATTTTCAGGAAGCAGGAACTTTCTCCACGCTACAAGGAGGGACAAGAGCAAGGTCACGTCCCACGGCCGGTCCCCAGGGAGTTGGGGCAAGGGAGAGGGTCCATCCCTGGGCCGGTGCCCCCGGCCGCCCACCCTCCCGGGCACGTCCCCTGGGGGTTTGTTGGGATCCAAGGGATGGAGGGATGGAGGGGACGGACACAGCGGGAAAGGGCCGAGCAGAGATCACCCGGGAGAGGACACCGAGCCACAAGGAGATCACGGAGACTCACCCAACCGTGCAGCTTGTTCCTCTGGAATGGAAAAAAAGAAGCGATGAGTGATGAGAGGGGACGGCTTCTCATCCCATGGCTGCTCCTACAGGAGCGCACAGAGCTCGAGGAGAGCTCAGAGAGTTTGGGGGGTGGGAAAAGACCACAAAACCCTGTGAATGGCCCCCTCCAGCCAGGTCATGTCCCACGGCCGGTCCCCAGGGAGTCTGGCCAAGGGAGAGGGTCCATCCCTGGGCTGGTGTCCCCCAGCTGCCCACCCTCCCAGGCACATCCCGTTGGAGTTTCCCCACCCCCAGGGGATGGAGGGATGGAGGGGCCAGGCAAAGGGGGATAGGGCCTAGCACAGAGCACCCGGGAGAGGACACGGAGCCAAGAGGAGATCACGGAGACTCACGCATTGCCGCGTCTCGTTCCTCTGGAAAGGATAAAGAAAGTCAATCAGTGATGAGAGGGGACAGCTTCTCATCCCACAACTGCACCCGCAGGAGTTGGCAGAGCCCTTCTGTTTGGGGAGGGGGAAAAGAGCCCTTGGCTCCCGGGGGGGCTCCCTCCAGCCTGGTTATGTCCCATGGATGGTGGCCAGTGGGTCTGGGCAGGGGAGAGGGTCCATCCCTGGGCTGGTGTCCCCCAGCTGCCCACCCTCCCAGGCACATCCCCTTGGGGTTTCTGCGGATCCAAGGGATGGAGGGATGGAGGGGACGGGCAAAGGGGGGAAAGGGCCGAGCACAGAGCACCCGGGAGAGGACACCGAGCCAAGAGGAGATCACGGAGACTCACCCAGTGCTGCAGCTTTTTCACCTGGAAAGGAAAAAAAGAAGCGATGAGTGATGAGAGGGGACGGCTTCTCATCCCATGGCTGCTCCTACAGGAGCGCACAGAGCTCGAGGAGAGCTCAGAGAGTTTGGGGAGTGGGAAAAGACTCCCACACCCTGTGAATGGCCCCCTCCAGCCAGGTCATGTCCCACGGCCGGTCCCCAGGGAGTCTGGCCAAGGGAGAGGGTCCATCCCTGGGCTGGTGTCCCCCAGCTGCCCACCCTCCCAGGCACATCCCCTTGGGGTTTCTGTGGAGCGAGGGGATGGAGGGATGGAGGGGACGGGCAAAGGGGGATAGGGCCGAGCACAGAGCACCCGGGAGAGGACACCGAGCCAAGAGGAGATCATGGAGACTCACTCAGTGCTGTGTCTCGTTCCCCTGGAAAGGATAAAGAAAGTCAATCAGTGATGAGAGGGGACAGCTTCTCATCCCACAACTGCACCCGCAGGACTTGGCAGAGCCCTTCTGTTTGGGGAGGGGGAAAAGAGCCCTTGGCTCCCAGGGGGGCTCCCTCCAGCCTGGTTCTGTCCCATGGATGGTGGCCAGTGGGTCTGGGCAGGGGAGAGGGTCCATCCCTGGGCTGGTGTCCCCCAGCTGCCCACCCTCCCAGGCACATCCCCTTGGGGTTTCCCTGCCCCCAGGGGATGGAGGGATGGAGGGGACGGGCACGGGGGGACAGGGCCGAGCACAGAGCACCCGGGAGAGGACACCGAGCCAAGAGGAGATCATGGAGACTCACTCAGTGCTGTGTCTCGTTCCCCTGGAAAGGATAAAGAAAGTCAATCAGTGATGAGAGGGGACAGCTTCTCATCCCATGGCTGCTCCTACAGGAGAAGGCAGAGCCCTTCTGTTTGGGGAGGGGGAAAAGAGCCCTTGGCTCCCGGGGGGCTCCCTTCAGCCTGGTTATGTCCCATGGATGGTGGCCAGTGGGTCTGGACAGGGGAGAGGGTCCAACCCTGGGCTGGTGTCCCCCAGCTGCCCACCCTCCCAGGCACATCCCCTTGGGGTTTCCCCACACCCAGGGGATGGAGGGATGGAGGGGACGGGCAAAGGGGGAAAGGGCCGAGCACAGAGCACCCGGGAGAGGACACCAAGGCAAGAGGAGATCACGGAGACTCACCCAACAGTGCAGCTTGTTCCTCTGGAATGGAAAAAAAGAAGCGATGAGTGATGAGAGGGGACGGCTTCTCATCCCATGGCTGCTCCTACAGGAGCACACAGAGCTCGAGGAGAGCTCAGAGAGTTTGGGGAGTGGGAAAAGACCACAAAACCCTGTGAATGGCCCCCTCCAGCCAGGTCATGTCCCACGGCCGGTCCCCAGGGAGTCTGGCCAAGGGAGAGGGTCCATCCCTGGGCTGGTGTCCCCCAGCTGCCCACCCTCCCAGGCACATCCCGTTGGAGTTTCCCCACCCCCAGGGGATGGAGGGATGGAGGGGACGGGCAAAGGGGGAAAGGGCTGAGCACAGAGCACCCGGGAGAGGACACCGAGCCATGACAGAGCTCCTGGAGACTCACCTAGTTCTGCATCTCGATTCCCTGGAAAGCAAAAATCAAATTAATGAGTGATGAGAGGGGACGGCTTCTCATCCCATGGCTGTTCCTGCAGGAGCAGGCAGAGCTGGCGAGACCCCAAACTCCTTGTGTTTGGGGAGTGGGAAAAGACCGTGTGGGTCCCAGAGCAGGTTCCCTGCCTCCCTGCTCCCCCAGCCACCCCTCCCGGGCACCCTGCATTGAAGCCTGACTTGAGCAGAGATTTAAGGCTCAGCCTGATTTAAGCTGACTGATGACGGGTCCCCACTTCTCCCCATGACTTAGGTCACCTCCTGGGCCCCGTTCCCAGCCCCAGTGCTCTCCACTCCCCTTCTGGGCTCCATCAACCCAGACCAACGACCACAGGGCGATCACGAGACACCCAGAGCCACGTCCCTCCCAGGGGGCTCCTTTCTCAGGAGGCTTCGCTGGTGGCAGGGGCCAGAAGGACTCACCCAGCGTTCTGGACAGCCCCACTGCAAAGCAAAGGCAGAGGAAGAGGAGGTCAGGAGAGCAGCTGCTTCATCGGCGCTAACATCTCACCAGGGACTCTTGCACCGTCCCACCAGCCAGGTGCTCTGGCCACGCTCCCTGGCCTCCCACCCACACCCCGGGTCCTTGTCCCCATCCTTCCTGTGCCCAAAGAGCTTCTTTAATGAAGGCAAAACACCTTTTGACACGACTGTCATCCCCTTCCACATACGTCCATGGGCCAGGGCTTGGCCTCGCTCCACCCTGATCCCCTCCATTCCATCCCCCCCGTGACAAACTCACCTTTCCTTCGCCAGAGATAAACATTGAGACTAAATGATGCCACTGAAAGCACGAGGAAGACACCCAGAGCTGCCATCCAAGGACGGGCGTTGTGGAAAAAGGGAGCTGAGAAACAAAAACACAGCAGGAAAAGGGCTCACTTTGCACTCCTGTGTAGGAGGAAAACGAAAGGGAGAAAGAAAAACTCCAAGTTCTAACTCATCGTCAGGGTTTTGCCTGGGACGGAATGAACAAGTGGACGTCATCGCTTGCAGCTATTGAGGGATGGGATGTTTTGGATTTGGGATGAGAAGCAGCGATGGGAGCGCACTGATGGTTTTGGGTGTCGCTGGGCAGTCGAGGAATGGTCTGCTCCTCACACCACCCCACCAGCGAGTGGGCTTGGGGGACGCAAACAGCTGGGACAAAACCCGTTACTCTTCCCATTCTCTATCCCATCCCAATGGTGGGGAATGAGCGAGGGGCTGCGCGGTGCCGGCTCTGGGCTGGGATTACACCACCCCACTCCTAAAGCCTTGTGCTGGGAGCCCCGGGCTCAAGGGGACATCGTCCTCTCCAGCGCACAGACATCCCAATGCTCCCCTGAAGCCCGCCAGGCTCAGGTTATCTCCTGTGCTAAAGCTCACCTGCGGGTGCACCCCCTCCCATTCCCCCACCCCCCGCACGTTTCTCCAGCCCCCCTAGATCAAAGCGCTCCCCCCTCAAGCGCAGCCAACCCCAGCCCCGCTGCCATCCTGCACCTGAGATGTGCAGGGACGACGCCTGCTCCTGCTCCAGGCGGCTGTTCCTCACCACGCACGACAAGTTCCCATCGCCCTTCCCGCTCACCACGACGACATCTTGGATCTCAAACAGGCCCCTCTCGTCAGAGGAACGTCTCTGGGAGACCGAGGGCAGACGCTGCCCGTTGGCAGCCTTCCACAGCACCTCCGGTTGTGGGTACCAGCCGGCCGATCCACACACCACCCGGATGCCTCCGTCCTGGTGAGCCTCCAGAGAGATGAGAGGGACGGAGCCCATGGCTGGGGGAAGAGCCCGCCGTTGGGCTGAGTTAGGGATGGACTCGGCTCAAAGGCAAAGACCCAACCCCGTACCAGACACATCCCATTGTCCCGAGGGGGCTGTGGGACCACGCACGTGCTCCTCACACCACCCAAACCACCCCAACGTGTGCAGGAACCGGAGAGCATTGATGCCCAATGACCCCACATCGCCCATAAAACAGCCCGGCAGAGGAGGACCCAGAGGCCGAGCAAGGTCTCTGCCCTCTCCCGGCCTTGTCCAAGAAGCCCTGAGGCTTCCAGACGAGGCGCCAGGTCTCCTCCGGCACAAACGGCAAAGGCAAAGCAAGGATCCAGCTGGTGGCACCTGGGAAGAGGGCTCTTCCCAACGCCAGGCACAGCGGTAGCTCCCATCCTGGGCTCGCTTGGCAGCCCAGGCCCTGAGCCCAAGCAGCTGCTCAGCAGCTTCTCCCCTCTGCCCTCACAACACCTCGAGGACACCACAGAGACACAAAGCCACCTCGTTTGTGCCACTCTGCCCCCAAAAACACCTCCAGCACCATGTCTGTGCTCCTTCCTGGGCAGGCACGGATGGGAAGGGTCCCCTTCAACCCGCCCTCTGTCAAGGTCTATTGGCCTTTGGCATTGGATGGATGGATGTGAGGATGGGACAGAGGTCTGGGAGGGACACACCAACCCAGGGACACCTGAACCACCCCCAGGAAACACCGCACCACCCACAAACCTGCCACCTCCAGCTCCACCATGGCTTCTTCATAAGTGGTAGCATCCTGCACGGTGCAGACATACTGGCCATCATCAGAGGGTCTCACCCCAGCGAGTCGCAAGTCCAGGGTCCCACCGGAGAGACCATCTCTGACCAACTCTGTCCTTCCAGTGTATTCCTTCATCTTTGCCCCATACAGGTCCTCTCCATTTCGGTAGAGATGCACGATTTCAGAGAACTGGTGCCGGATCCACCTGATCTCCAAGCTCCGAGCGTCCGCGCGTGGGGACAAGTGACACGGCAGCACGACGTCCTGCCCCACGGTGGCAAGGAGAGGTCGGTCTGGTCCCACCACTCTGAACTCAGCTTGGGGACGGAGAAGGACACAGAGAGACGGAGATTGCGCCCACGTTAATTCGGGGCGTTGCATGGCAAGGGGCGAGCGTGGCGTGAGCGGTGCCCGCTCCATCCCGCGGGTGTCTCTTTGCCCCCACCCCGTGCTCCAAAGAGCCTGGAGACACTGGAGAGGGAGTGGGAGGACTCCAAGGAGAAGGAGGTTCCCTGGGAGTGGGAACTGCTCCAGAAAGTCACCCCCAACCCCGAAAATAGCCCCCAGCCCGGCCAGCCCTGGGAGAAGGGACAAACGCTTTAGGGGAGCACTGCGGGACGGGACTGAAGGTGTCCCAGGGCAAGGGACGTGGGGGTGGCATCAAGAGCCAAAGTGAAAGTGAAACCCATCCGCGGCCGAGCTCTGGGCTCAGCTCCTCCTGCCCCACGGCACCTCCCCTGCCCCACAGCTGCCCCCCGCAGCGGGCTCAGCGCCCCCAGCCCTGCAGGATCCCTACCTGATCCCAGGCGGAGCACGTGGAGAGTCAGGAAATAACTCAGGAGGCCCCTGGGGCTGGCGGGGAACCCCATCTGCGGGCGCAGCTGGAGAAGAGGGTGGGAAGGGAGGCAGAGGGAGGGCAAGGGGGCGTTACAGCCGCCGGGGAGGGGATGGGGAAGAAGGGCTGCACCCGCCCCCAGGGAGGCTCCAGAAATCCCACCAAACCCCCCGCACCCTGCCGTCGGGAGGAACCGTCGGTCGAGGGCAGGACGGGCCCACGCCGCGGCTCCCGCTGCAGCCCCTGCTCTGCCCCACTGCCCTTCCCCAGCATTTGCGCTGAACCCCTTTCAAGACGTTAAATTAATTAGAGATTCTAAATCCCCTGCAAAAAGAAAAATCACTCACCCGACGTGTACAAGTTGCACCCAACATCTCCAACCTTTTTCTAGTTGCCGGGTGCAGAATTATGGACTTTGGAATGACTTCAAGGTCCACCACCCCCCCCCCAATGCCTTGAGCTGAGGTTCCTCACCCAGCGCTGATCCCCGTCAGCGGGGTTAGAGTCATAAAATAAACCTCCAAGCTCAAAATGCCAAAGAGAAACCATCACCCTCCCCGTTCCTGGGTGGGAGGTGGTGGAGGTGTCTTTTCCCAGGGCTGCACCTCTCCTGGCAGCCTGTGCTGGGGCAGAGACCTCGGCGAGGTTTTGCATCCATAAAGAAGCATTTCCTTTCCCAAAAGGGGATGATTTTCTTTCCTACGGCCATTGTCGCTGAAGGAATGTATTTTGTTTTCCTGCTCAGCATCTCTCCTTTCGCTCTCTGGCCTGCCCCACCTCCGGAGCAAACCCCAGACCACACCATGATGGTGGTTCACCCGCACCGGTTCCGCTCTCTCTCTCTCTCTGGAGGTTTTTTGAGTTCTTTCAGGACATTTGTCTGTTGGGGAGTAAAACGCGGCAGCCCATCAGCCTTAGGAATCCAAAAAAAGAAAAAAAAGGAAAAAAAAAAAAGGAAACCATGAAAAGATGGACATTTGGGTGCGAGCAGGTTAAACCGAGCTTCGTCGTGATTTTTGGAGATGGTGGAGGAGCCCAGCAGTGTCCCTGCAGCCCTACAAGAGCAAGGAGCTTGTGGGGAGCGAGGGAGACGCGGACAAGAAGGGTTTGGGGGGGGCTTCAAGTGTCAGGACACCTCAGCTGTGCCCTGTCCCTCTGCCCTGTCAACTTGGGGACCTCACATCCCCTGGGAGGACGTGTCCCCTGCTGTCCCCAATGTCCCACCCTCATCCATACTCAAAATATTGGGGGTGGGGGGCCGTAGCCATAGCAGGGGGTGGGTACGGGGCTGCTGAGGGGGGTCATACCCAACTCTGGGGGGCCTGGGGACGGTACCCAGCCCTGGGGAGGGGCAGCGGGGTGCCCGTCCCCAGTTCAACGCCCAACCCCGGAGCAGCAGCAGCCATCAATATTGTGAAATATCCGTCTGAAACAAGCCCAGCTTGGAAAACGCCTCCCACGTCCAGAAGTTTCCTCTTCTGCTGCACCTGAAGCCGCTCTGGGACAAAGACGCTTTCGCGCACAGAGCCAAAATCCCCCAAATAAGCAACGAGCCGCTGCCGCCTTCACCCAACGCCCAACTGGGAAGGGAACTGGGTGCGGAAACCCCTTCTCTGCAGTAAAGGATGACGTGGTTTAGGAGGATGCTCCCAGAAGTGGGGCACCCCGGGGACAAGGCTCATGCCCCACTGGGGACTCCCCAGCACGGAGACTGGTGGGTGCCTGCAAATCCTCTTGGCGGGCAGCAAGGAACCAGGACAAAAACCCCCAGGAACCATCACAGCCAGGCTCCGTGTTCACCAACAAATCTTTATTGACACCAACCCTGCTGTGCCAGAGCAGGACACGCTGCGTGTAAGTGGAAGAAGAGCCCAAACCCACGGCTCAGCACCCAGAAAACGTCCCCAAAATGCGACCCAGCCAAAAACTGGTGTTTGTGAGGCCACACAGCGTGCGAGACAGCCCCCGTCCCCTGCCCCTCACTCCCCCTCTGCTCCCTGGGCTGGGGCACAGGGATGGACGTCTCCCGCGGGATCCAGGAGAGGAGCGCGGGGAGTCTCCGGAGAAGGGCAGGGGCTGCCGGTGGCCGGGGAGGGGAGGGAAGGGGGGATGAGGGTCTGGGGGACGCTGCCCCTCAGGCACAGCTGGGTTTTCTCTGTTCCTACCCAAAACCAGGGGCGCAGGGTCTCCCCTTTGAACGAGGCTGGTGGGAACGTGAAGATCTCGACCCCGGTGTCGGCATGGAGGAAAGTCACCAGCCCCCGGGCGCAGTCCAGACAGACCCAGATCCTGCTGGAAAGCAGGGAATGGGGGAGGAGGGTGAGAGGAGAGGTGAGAGACGTGAACTGCCCATAGCAGTGCTGCACTGCCCAGATCCCTCCTTCAGGGCTCAAGTCCGAGAACCTCTTCCTCTCCACAGTCTCCTTGGCCACCCCAACACCCCACCACGAGTCACCTCCCACCTCCACCTCCACCTCCACCTCCCAGCAGTGTCTCCCCTCCTGGAACCTCTCCTGGCCCAAAACGCAGAACCAATTGGTAAATCTCTCTGGGACGTCGGGCAGGTCCCGCTCTTCGCTTTGCCACCTCACGCGCCTCCGATCGTCCGACAGGACGAGTTGGGAATGAGCCGTGTTTGGATCCAGGGTCACCACGTCTGCAGGGGACAGGAGGAGCCGCAGCATCAGAGCTCAGTCCCGGGCAGGTTTCACCCCCTCAGGGACAGGACCTGCCCCGCGGGGCAGGAGACTGGGCATCTCCTTCCTCCTCTCCATGCCCACCGCGGGGCCGGCCCCAGCACGGCCACGGCCGAGCTCGGTCCCGTGGGAAGAGGCACCGGTGGGGCTGCAGCCCGCGCGGGGAGGAGCAGGACGGGGAGGCAGGGGCTGGGCTGGGCAGCGCACGGGGTCTCAGGGGGTGGTGGCTCCTCTGGGGCCCAAGGGGGTAACTCAGAATGGGGTGGAACGGCAAGAAAACGGGGCGAGATACAGCCCAGTGCCATGGTCTGGGGGTCTGAGACACCAACACGACCTGGGATGGCCAGTCCCCCTTCAGTGGCCACCCAGTGCCTTCACTGGCCACCCACTTACACCTCCCGCAGAGGGAAAGGGAGGAGAACCACCCGTAAAATACAATAAAATACGCAATTACCTGGATTTTCAGGAAGCAGGAACTTTCTCCACGCTACAAGGAGGGACAAGAGCAAGGTCACGTCCCACGGCCGGTCCCCAGGGAGTCGGGGCAGGGGAGAGGGTCCATCCCTGGGCCGGTGTCCCCCGGCCGCCCACCCTCCCAGGCACATCCCCTGGGGGTTTGCTCGGATCCAGGGGATGGAGGGGATGGAGGGGACAGACACAGCGGGAAAGGGCCGAGCAGAGAGCGCCCGGGAGAGGACACCGAGCCAAGAGGAGATCACGGAGACTCACTCAGTGCTGTGTCTCGTTCCCCTGGAAAGGATAAAGAAAGTCAATCAGTGATGAGAGGGGACAGCTTCTCATCCCACAACTGCACCCGCAGGAGTTGGCAGAGCCCTTCTGTTTGGGGAGGGGGAAAAGACCCCTTGGCTCCCGGGGGGGCTCTCTCCAGCCTGGTTATGTCCCACGGATGGTGGCCAGTGGGTCTGGGCAGGGGAGAGGGTCCATCCCTGGGCTGGTGTCCCCCAGCTGCCCACCCTCCCAGGCACATCCCCTTGGGGTTTCCCCACACCCAGGGGATGGAGGGATGAGGGGGACGGGCAAAGGGTGACAGGGCCGAGCACAGAGTACCCGGGAGAGGACACCGAGCCATGACAGAGCTCCTGGAGACTCACCTAGTGCTGCATCTCGATTCCCTGGAAAGCAAAAATCAAATCAATGAGTGATGAGAGGGGACGGCTTCTCATCCCATGGCTGTTCCTGCAGCAGCAGGCAGAGCTGGCGAGACCCCAAACTCCTTGTGTTTGGGGAGTGGGAAAAGACCGTGTGGGTCCCAGAGCAGGTTCCCTGCCTCCCTGCTCCCCCAGCCACCCCTCCCAGGCACCCTGCATTGAAGCCTGACTTGAGCAGAGATTTAAGGCTCAGCCTGATTTAAGCTGACTGATGACGGGTCCCCACTTCTCCCCATGACTTAGGTCACCTCCTGGGCCCCGTTCCCAGCCCCAGTGCTCTCCAGTCCCCTTCTGGGCTCCATCAACCCAGACCAACGACCACAGGGCGATCACGAGACACCCAGAGCCACGTCCCTCCCAGGGGGCTCCTTTCTCAGGAGGCTTCGCTGGTGGCAGGGGCCAGAAGGACTCACCCAGCGTTCTGGACAGCCCCACTGCAAAGCAAAGGCAGAGGAAGAGGAGGTCAGGAGAGCAGCTGCTTCATCGGCGCTAACATCTCACCAGGGACTCTTGCACCGTCCCACCAGCCAGGTGCTCTGGCCACGCTCCCTGGCCTCCCACCCACGCCCCGGGTCCTTGTCCCCATCCTTCCTGTGCCCAAAGAGCTTCTTTAATGAAGGCAAAACACCTTTTGACACGACTGTCATCCCCTTCTACGTACGTCCATGGGCCAGGGCTCGGCCTCGCTCCACCCCGATCCCCTCCATTCCATCCCCCCCGTGACAAACTCACCTTTCCTTCGCCAGAGACGAACATTGAGACCAAATGACGCCACTGAAAGCACGAGGAAGACACCCAGAGCTGCCATCCAGTGACGGGCGTTGTGGAAAAAGGGAGCTGAGAAACAAAAACACAGCAGGAAAAGGGCTCACTTTGCACTCCTGTGTAGGAGGAAAACGAAAGGGAGAAAGAAAAACTCCAAGTTCTAACTCATCGTCAGGGTTTTGCCTGGGACGGAATGAACAAGTGGACGTCATCGCTTGCAGCTATTGAGGGACGGGATGTTTTGGATTTGGGATGAGGAGCAGCGATGGGAGGGCACTGATGGTTTTGGGTGTCGCTGGGCAGTTGAGGAATGGTCTGCTCCTCACACCGCCCCACCAGCGAGTGGGCTTGGCGGGGGGCGCAAACAGTTGGGACAAAACCCGTTACTCTTCCCATTCTCTATCCCATCCCAACGGTGGGGAATGAGCGAGGGGCTGCGCGGTGCCGGCTCTGGGCTGGGATTACACCACCCCACTCCTAAAGCCTTGTGCTGGGAGCCCCGGACTCAAGGGGACATCGTCCTCTCCAGCCCACGGCCATCCCAATGCTCCCCTGAAGCCTGCCAGGCTCAGGTTATCTCCTGCGCTAAAGCTCACCTGCGGGTGCACCCCCTCCCATTCCCCCACCCCCCGCATGTTTCTCCAGCCCCCCGAGATCAAACCGTCCCCCCCCCCCCCAAGCACAGCCAACCCCAGCCCCGCTGCCATCCTGCACCTGAGATGTGCAGGGACGACGCCTGCTCCTGCTCCAGGCGGCTGTTCCTCACCACGCACGACAAGTTCCCATCGCCCTTCCCGCTCACCACGACGACATCTTGGATCTCAAACAGGCCCCTCTCGTCAGAGGAACGTCTCTGGGAGACCGAGGGCAGACGCTGCCCGTTGGCAGCCTTCCACAGCACCTGCGGTTGTGGGTACCAGCCGGCCGATCCACACACCACCCGGATGCCTCCATCCTGGTGAGCTTCCAGAGAGAGGAGAGGGACGGAGCCCATGGCTGGGGGAAGAGCCCGCCGTTGGGCTGAGTTAGGGATGGACTCGGCTCAAAGGCAAAGACCCAACCCCGTACCAGACACATCCCATTGTCCCGAGGGGGCTGTGGGACCACGCACGTGCTCCTCACACTACCCAAACCACCCCAACGTGTGCAGGAACCGGAGAGCATTGATGCCCAATGACCCCACATCGCCCATAAAACAGCCCGGCAGAGGAGGACCCAGAGGCCGAGCAAGGTCTCTGCCCTCTCCCGGCCTTGTCCAAGAAGCCCTGAGGCTTCCAGACGAGGCGCCAGGTCTCCTCCGGCACCAACGGCAAAGGCAAAGCAAGGATCCAGCTGGTGGCACCTGGGAAGAGGGCTCTTCCCAACGCCAGGCACAGCGGTAGCTCCCATCCTGGGCTCGCTTGGCAGCCCAGGCCCTGAGCCCAAGCAGCTGCTCAGCAGCTTCTCCCCTCTGCCCTCACAACACCTCGAGGACACCACAGAGACACAAAGCCACCTCGTTTGTGCCACTCTGCCCCCAAAAACACCTCCAGCACCATGTCTGTGCTCCTTCCTGGGCAGGCACGGATGGGAAGGGTCCCCTTCAACCCGCCCTCTGTCAAGGTCTATTGGCCTTTGGCATTGGATGGATGGATGTGAGGATGGGACAGAGGTCTGGGAGGGACACACCAACCCAGGGACACCTGAACCACCCCCAGGAAACACCGCACCACCCACAAACCTGCCACCTCCAGCTCCACCATGGCTTCTTCATAAGTGGTAGCATCCTGCACGGTGCAGACATACTGGCCATCATCAGAGGGTCTCACCCCAGCGAGTCGCAAGTCCAGGGTCCCACCGGAGAGACCATCTCTGACCAACTCTGTCCTTCCAATGTATTCCCTCATCTGTGCCCCATACAGGTCCTCTCCATTTCGGTAGAGATGCACGATTTCAGAGAACCGGTACCGGATCCACCTGATCTCCAAGCTCCGAGCGTCCGCGCGTGGGGACAAGTGACACGGCAGCACGACGTCCTGCCCCACGGTGGCCAGGAGAGGTCGGTCTGGTCCCACCACTCTGAACTCAGCTTGGGGACGGAGAAGGACACAGAGAGACGGAGATTGCGCCCACGTTAATTCGGGGCGTTGCATGGCAAGGGGCGAGCGTGGCGTGAGCGGTGCCCGCTCCATCCCGCGGGTGTCGCTGTTCCCCCACCCCGTGCTCCAAAGAGCCTGGAGAAACTGGAGAGGGAGTGGGAGGACTCCAAGGAGAAGGAGGTTCCCTGGGAGTGGGAACCTGCTCCAGAAAGTCACCCCCACCCCCGAAAATAGCCCCCAGCCCGGCCAGCCCTGGGAGAAGGGACAAACGCTTTAGGGGAGCACTGCGGGACGGGACTGAAGGTGTCCCAGGGCAAGGGACGTGGGGGTGGCATCAAGAGCCAAAGTGAAAGTGAAACCCATCCGCGGCCGAGCTCTGGGCTCAGCTCCTCCTGCCCCACGGCACCTCCCCTGCCCCACATCTGCCCCCCGCAGCGGGCTCAGCGCCCCCAGCCCTGCAGGATCCCTACCTGATCCCAGGCGGAGCACGTGGAGAGTCAGGAAATAACTCAGGAGGCCCCTGGGGCTGGCGGGGAACCCCATCTGCGGGCGCAGCTGGAGAAGAGGGTGGGAAGGGAGGCAGAGGGAGGGCAAGGGGGCGTTAGAGCCGCCGGGGAGGGGATGGGGAAGAAGGGCTGCACCCGCCCCCAGGGAGGCTCCAGAAATCCCACCAAACCCCCCGCACCCTGCCGTCGGGAGGAACCGTCGGTCGAGGGCAGGACGGGCCCACGCCGCGGCTCCCGCTGCAGCCCCTGCTCTGCCCCACTGCCCCCCTCCCCCCTGGGTTTCTTCTGAACCCCTCATACGAGACTTTAAATTAATTAGAGATTCTTAATGCCCTGCGGAAAGGAAATTCACTCACCGGACGGGTACCATCTGCAGGAGGCACCTGGTAACTCCCAACACCTCCAAGCTTTGTGCGGTTTTCCAGGAACAGGATTATGGGCTTTGGAGTGACTCCAGGCTCCACCCCGCCCCCGAGGCCAGGGGAAAAAGAAGAAGAATGAAAGTAGGAAAAAGAAGAAGAAAAGTGGGAAAAGAAAGAGAAAAGTGGAAAAAAGAAGAAGAAAAGCAGGAAAAGGAAGAAGAAAAATAGGAAAAAGAAGAAAAGTAGGAAAAAGAAGGAGAAAAGTAGGAAAAGAAGAAGAAAAGTAGGAAAAAGAAGGAGAAAAGTAGGAAAAAGAAGAAAAGTGGAAAAAGAAGTTGAAAAGTAGGAAAAGAACAACAGTGGAAATAAAAGAAGAAAAGTGGGAAAAAGAAGAAGAAAAGTGAAAAGAGAAGAAGAAAAGTAGGAAAAAGAAGAAGAAAAGCAGGAAAAGAAGAAGAAAAGTGGAAAAAAAAGAAGAAAAGTGGGAAAAAGAAGAAGAAAAGCAGGAAAAGAATAAGAAAGGTAGGAACAAGAAGAAGAAATGTGGAAAAAAGAAGAAGAAAATGGAAAAAAGAAGAAGAAAAGTAGGAAAAAGAAGAAAAGTGGAAAAAGAAGGAGAAAAGTAGGAAACGAAGAAGAACAGTGGAAAAAAAAAGAAGAAAAGTGGGAAAAAGAAGAAGAGAAGTGGAAAGAGAAGAAGAAAAGTAGGAACGAGAAGAAGAAAAGTGGAAAAAAGAAGAAGAAAAGTGGAAAAAAGAAGAAGGAAAACAGGAAAAGAAGAAGAAAAGAAGGAAAAAGAAGAAGAAAAGTGGAAAAAAGAGGAAGAAAAGCAGGAAAAGAAGAAGAAAAGTAGGAAAAGAAGAAGAAAAGAAGGAAAAAGAAGAAGAAAAGTGGAAAAAAGAGGAAGAAAAGCAGGAAAAGAAGAAGAAAAGTAGGAAAAAGAAGAAGAAAAGTAGGAAAAGAAGAACAACAGTGGAAAAAAAAGAAGAAAAGTGGGAAAAAGAAGAAGAAAAGTGGAAAGAGAAGAAGAAAAGTAGGAATGAGAAGAAGAAAAGTGGAAAAAAGAAGAAGAAAAGTGGAAAAAAGAAGAAGGAAACTAGGAAAAGAAGGAGAAAAGTGGGGAAAAGAAGAAGAAACACAGGAAAAGAAGAAAAAACTAGGAAAAAGAAGAAGAAAAGTGGAAAAAAGAGGAAGAAAAGCAGGAAAAGAAGAAGAAAAGTAGGAAAAGAAGAAGAAAAGTGGAAAAAAGAAGAAGAAAAGTGGGAAAAAGAAGAGGAAAAGTGGGAAAAAGTAGAAGAAAAGTAGGAAAAGAAGAAGAAGGATAGTGGGAAAAAGAAGAAGAAAAGCAGGAAAAGAAGAAGAAAAGTGGGAAAAAGAAGAAGAAAAGTAGGAAAAGAAGAAGAAAAGTAGGAAAAGAAGAAGAAAAGTGGAAAAAAGAAGAAGAAAAGTGGGAAAAAGAAGAGGAAAAGTGGGAAAAAGTAGAAGAAAAGTAGGAAAAGAAGAAGAAGGATAGTGGGAAAAAGAAGAAGAAAAGCAGGAAAAGAAGAAGAAAAGTGGGAAAAAGAAGAAGAAAAGTAGGAAAAGAAGAAGAAAAGTGGTGGAACCTCCCCAGTGCCCAGGACGGGGGGACGGTCGCGGCCCCGGTGCTGCTGGCCACGCCGGTCTTGAGACAGGCCGGGACGCTGGTGGCCACCTCGGCCACCTGGGCGCGCATTCGTCCATCTCTCGACCAACACCCCCAGGTCCTTTTCTGCCGGGGAGGGCTCCAGCCGCTCCTCCCCCAGCCCCCGGCGTCCATGGGGTTGGTGTGACCCATGGGCAGGACCCGGCACTTGGCCTTGGGCAACCTCCCACCAACGCCTTGGGCCCATCCATCCGACAGCTCCGGATCCCTCCGTAGATCCATCCATCCCACCCTCCGGCACGTCAACGCTCCCACCAACGCCTTGGGCCCATCCATCTAACCGGATCCCTCCATAGATCCATCCATCCCACCCTCCGGCACATCAATGCTCCCACCAACGCCTTGGTCCCATCCATCCAACAGCTCTGAATCCCTCCATAGATCCATCCATCCCACCCTCCGGCACGTCAACGCTCCCACCAACGCCTTGGGCCCATCCATCTAACCGGATCCCTCCATAGATCCATCCATCCCACCCACCGGCACGTCAACGCTCCCACCAACGCCTTGGGCCCATCCATCCAACAGCTCTGAATCCCTCCATAGATCCATCCATCCCACCCTCCGGCACATCAATGCTCCCACCAACGCCTTGGGCCCATCCCTCCAACATCTCCGGATCCCTCCGTAGATCCATCCATCCCACCCTCCGGCACATCAACGCTCCCACCAACGCCCAAGGGGTTCCGAGGGGTCCCCAAGGGTTTCCAAGGGGTCCCAAGGGGTTCCAAGGGGTCTCCAGGGTTCCCAAGGGCGTCCCCAAGGGTTTCCAAGGGGTTCCAGGGGGGTCCCAAGGGGTTCCAAGGGGGTCCCCAAGGGTTTCCAAGGGGTCCCAAGGGGTTCCGAGGGGTCCCAAGGGGTTCTGAGGGGTCCCAGGGGCGTCCAAAGGGTCCCCAAGGGGTCCCAAGGGTTTCCAAGGGGTCCCAAGGGGTTCCAAGGTGTCACAAGGGGGTCCCCAAGGGTTTCCAAGAGGGTCTCCAGGGTTTCCAAGGGGTCCCAAGGGGTTCCAAGGGGGTCCCAAGGGGTCCCAAGGGGTTCCAAGGGGTCTCCAGGGTTCCCAAGAGGGTCCCCAAGGGTTTCCAAGAGGGTCTCCAGGTGGGTCCCAAGGGTTTCCAAGGGGTCCCAAGGGGTTCCAAGGGGTCACAAGGGGGTCCCCAAGGGTATCCAAGGGGTCTCCAAGGGGTTCCAAGGGGTCTCCAGGGTTCCCAAGGGGTCCAGGGGTTTCCAAAGGGTCCCATGGTGTTCCAACGGGGGTCCCCAAGTGTTTCCAAGTGGTTCCCAGGGGATCCTGGCCCCCTTGGACTCCCCCCGGGGGGGTGGTGGGGTGGTTTTAACCGTACGTCAGTAATGTAGGACCAGGCAGCGGCTCACACGCCGTTGCCCGTCCCCCCGCGTTGGGGGGTGGGGGGGGGGGAGGGGAGAAGAGGGAGAAAAGGGGCGGGAAAAAGACCCTCACGGGTTGGGGGGCAGGCGGTCAAATAGAGGAGCAACGGGCGAGGAAAAGACCGATATTTATTGTAAAATAACGTACGGGATAAAGCGACCCAACGCCGAGTTGCCCTCCCCACCCGAGCGCTGGTTGCCCGGCCCGTCCCCAGCGGCGACAGCGGGTCCCGGCCCCCCCACCGCACCCCCGGCAGTGACCCCCCGTTTCTATCCCCAACGGGACGCCCGTGGGGCGGAATATCCCTTTTGGGCGCCTTCTCCCGGCCGCGCTCCCGCTGGGCTGCGACGGGGAAGGCGAAAAAAAAGAAAAAAGCCCTCGACTGACGGACGGAAACGTCTCTCGGCCGCGTCCCGACGTCGTGTTCTCGCCCGCTAAATCCAAAAAGGCAACCCAGAGCCGAAGGAAAATTCCCTCCATCAAAGCCAAAAGGATGACACCCCCCCCCAGCCGCTCACAGCCTCCCGGAGGGGACACGACACCCCGCAGCGACCCCCCTCCGTCCCCTGCCCCTCACTCCCCCTCTGCTCCCTGGGCTGGGGCACAGGGATGGACGTCTCCCGCGGGATCCAGGAGAGGAGCGCGGGGAGTCTCCGGAGAAGGGCAGGGGCTGCCGGCGGCTGGGGACGGGAGGGAAGGGGGGATGAGGGTCTGGGGGACGCTGCCCCTCAGGCACAGCTGGGTTTTCTCTGTTTCTACCCAAAACCAGGGGCGCAGGGTCTCCCCTTTGAACGAGGCTGGTGGGAACGTGAAGATCTCGACCCCGGTGTCGGCATCGAGGAAAGTCACCAGCCCCCGGGCGCAGTCCAGACAGACCCAGATCCTGCTGGGGAGCGGGGACTGGGGAAGGAAGGTGGGAGGAGAGGTGAGAGACATGAACTGCCCATAGCAGTGCTGCACTGCCCAGACCCCTCCTTCAGGGCTCCAGTCCGAGAACCTCTTCCTCTCCACAGACTCCTTGGCCACCCCAACAGCCCACCACGAGTCACCTCCCACCTCCACCTCCACCTCCACCTCCACCTCCCAGCAGTGTCTCCCCTCCCGGAACCCCTCCTGGCCAAAAACGCAGAAATAATAGGTAAATCTCTCCGGGATGTCGGGCAGGTCCCGCTCTTCTCTTTGCCACCTCACGCGCCTCTGATCGTCCGACAGGACGAGTTGGGAATGAGCCGTGTTTGGATCCAGGGTCACCACATCTGCAGGGGACAGGAGGAGCCGCAGCATCAGAGCTCAGTCCCGGGCAGGTTTCACCCCCTCAGGGACAGGACCTGGCCCCCAGGGCAGGAGACTGGGCATCTCCTTCCTCCTCTCCATCCCCACCGCGGGGCCGGCCCCAGCACGGCCACGGCCGAGCTCGGTCCCGTGGGAAGAGGCACCGGTGGGGCTGCAGCCCGCGCAGGGAGGAGCAGGACGGGGAGGCAGGGGCTGGGCTGGGCAGCGCACGGGGTCTCAGGGGGCGGTGGCTCCTCTGGGGCCCAAGGGGGTGACTCAGAATGGGACGAAATTGCAAGAAAACGGGGCGAGATACAGCCCAGTGCCATGGTCTGGGGGGTCTGAGACACCAACACGACCCGGGATGGCCAGTCCCCCTTCAGTGGCCACCCAGTGCCTTCACTGGCCACCCAGTTACACCTCCCGCAGAGGGAAAGGGAGGAGAACCACCCATAAAAATACAGTAAAATACGCAATTACCTGGATTTTCAGGAAGCAGGAACTTTCTCCACGCTACAAGGAGGGACAAGAGCAAGGTCACGTCCCACGGCCGGTCCCCAGGGAGTTGGGGCAAGGGAGAGGGTCCATCCCTGGGCCGGTGCCCCCGGCCGCCCACCCTCCCGGGCACGTCCCCTGGGGGTTTGTTGGGATCCAAGGGATGGAGGGATGGAGGGGACGGACACAGCGGGAAAGGGCCGAGCAGAGATCACCCGGGAGAGGACACCGAGCCACAAGGAGATCACGGAGACTCACCCAACCGTGCAGCTTGTTCCTCTGGAATGGAAAAAAAGAAGCGATGAGTGATGAGAGGGGACGGCTTCTCATCCCATGGCTGCTCCTACAGGAGCGCACAGAGCTCGAGGAGAGCTCAGAGAGTTTGGGGGGTGGGAAAAGACCACAAAACCCTGTGAATGGCCCCCTCCAGCCAGGTCATGTCCCACGGCCGGTCCCCAGGGAGTCTGGCCAAGGGAGAGGGTCCATCCCTGGGCTGGTGTCCCCCAGCTGCCCACCCTCCCAGGCACATCCCGTTGGAGTTTCCCCACCCCCAGGGGATGGAGGGATGGAGGGGCCAGGCAAAGGGGGATAGGGCCTAGCACAGAGCACCCGGGAGAGGACACGGAGCCAAGAGGAGATCACGGAGACTCACGCATTGCCGCGTCTCGTTCCTCTGGAAAGGATAAAGAAAGTCAATCAGTGATGAGAGGGGACAGCTTCTCATCCCACAACTGCACCCGCAGGAGTTGGCAGAGCCCTTCTGTTTGGGGAGGGGGAAAAGAGCCCTTGGCTCCCGGGGGGGCTCCCTCCAGCCTGGTTATGTCCCATGGATGGTGGCCAGTGGGTCTGGGCAGGGGAGAGGGTCCATCCCTGGGCTGGTGTCCCCCAGCTGCCCACCCTCCCAGGCACATCCCCTTGGGGTTTCTGCGGATCCAAGGGATGGAGGGATGGAACGGACGGGCAAAGGGGGGAAAGGGCCGAGCACAGAGCACCCGGGAGAGGACACCGAGCCAAGAGGAGATCACGGAGACTCACCCAGTGCTGCAGCTTTTTCACCTGGAAAGGAAAAAAAGAAGCGATGAGTGATGAGAGGGGACGGCTTCTCATCCCATGGCTGCTCCTACAGGAGCGCACAGAGCTCGAGGAGAGCTCAGAGAGTTTGGGGAGTGGGAAAAGACTCCCACACCCTGTGAATGTCCATCTCCAGCCAGGTCATGCCCCACGGCCGGTCCCCAGGGAGTCTGGCCAAGGGAGAGGGTCCATCCCTGGGCTGGTGTCCCCCAGCTGCCCACCCTCCCAGGCACATCCCCTTGGGGTTTCTGTGGAGCCAGGGGATGGAGGGATGGAGGGGACGGGCAAAGGGGGATAGGGCCGAGCACAGAGCACCCGGGAGAGGACACCGAGCCAAGAGGAGATCATGGAGACTCACTCAGTGCTGTGTCTCGTTCCCCTGGAAAGGATAAAGAAAGTCAATCAGTGATGAGAGGGGACAGCTTCTCATCCCACAACTGCACCCGCAGGACTTGGCAGAGCCCTTCTGTTTGGGGAGGGGGAAAAGAGCCCTTGGCTCCCAGGGGGGCTCCCTCCAGCCTGGTTCTGTCCCATGGATGGTGGCCAGTGGGTCTGGGCAGGGGAGAGGGTCCATCCCTGGGCTGGTGTCCCCCAGCTGCCCACCCTCCCAGGCACATCCCCTTGGGGTTTCCCTGCCCCCAGGGGATGGAGGGATGGAGGGGACGGGCACGGGGGGACAGGGCCGAGCACAGAGCACCCGGGAGAGGACACCGAGCCAAGAGGAGATCATGGAGACTCACTCAGTGCTGTGTCTCGTTCCCCTGGAAAGGATAAAGAAAGTCAATCAGTGATGAGAGGGGACAGCTTCTCATCCCATGGCTGCTCCTACAGGAGAAGGCAGAGCCCTTCTGTTTGGGGAGGGGGAAAAGAGCCCTTGGCTCCCGGGGGGCTCCCTTCAGCCTGGTTATGTCCCATGGATGGTGGCCAGTGGGTCTGGACAGGGGAGAGGGTCCAACCCTGGGCTGGTGTCCCCCAGCTGCCCACCCTCCCAGGCACATCCCCTTGGGGTTTCCCCACACCCAGGGGATGGAGGGATGGAGGGGACGGGCAAAGGGGGAAAGGGCCGAGCACAGAGCACCCGGGAGAGGACACCAAGGCAAGAGGAGATCACGGAGACTCACCCAACAGTGCAGCTTGTTCCTCTGGAATGGAAAAAAAGAAGCGATGAGTGATGAGAGGGGACGGCTTCTCATCCCATGGCTGCTCCTACAGGAGCACACAGAGCTCGAGGAGAGCTCAGAGAGTTTGGGGAGTGGGAAAAGACCACAAAACCCTGTGAATGGCCCCCTCCAGCCAGGTCATGTCCCACGGCCGGTCCCCAGGGAGTCTGGCCAAGGGAGAGGGTCCATCCCTGGGCTGGTGTCCCCCAGCTGCCCACCCTCCCAGGCACATCCCGTTGGAGTTTCCCCACCCCCAGGGGATGGAGGGATGGAGGGGACGGGCAAAGGGGGAAAGGGCTGAGCACAGAGCACCCGGGAGAGGACACCGAGCCATGACAGAGCTCCTGGAGACTCACCTAGTTCTGCATCTCGATTCCCTGGAAAGCAAAAATCAAATTAATGAGTGATGAGAGGGGACGGCTTCTCATCCCATGGCTGTTCCTGCAGGAGCAGGCAGAGCTGGCGAGACCCCAAACTCCTTGTGTTTGGGGAGTGGGAAAAGACCGTGTGGGTCCCAGAGCAGGTTCCCTGCCTCCCTTCTCCCCCAGCCACCCCTCCCGGGCACCCTGCATTGAAGCCTGACTTGAGCAGAGATTTAAGGCTCAGCCTGATTTAAGCTGACTGATGACGGGTCCCCACTTCTCCCCATGACTTAGGTCACCTCCTGGGCCCCGTTCCCAGCCCCAGTGCTCTCCACTCCCCTTCTGGGCTCCATCAACCCAGACCAACGACCACAGGGCGATCACGAGACACCCAGAGCCACGTCCCTCCCAGGGGGCTCCTTTCTCAGGAGGCTTCGCTGGTGGCAGGGGCCAGAAGGACTCACCCAGCGTTCTGGACAGCCCCACTGCAAAGCAAAGGCAGAGGAAGAGGAGGTCAGGAGAGCAGCTGCTTCATCGGCGCTAACATCTCACCAGGGACTCTTGCACCGTCCCACCAGCCAGGTGCTCTGGCCACGCTCCCTGGCCTCCCACCCACACCCCGGGTCCTTGTCCCCATCCTTCCTGTGCCCAAAGAGCTTCTTTAATGAAGGCAAAACACCTTTTGACACGACTGTCATCCCCTTCTACGTACGTCCATGGGCCAGGGCTCAGCCTTGCTCCACCCCGATCCCCTCCATTCCATCCCCCCCGTGACAAACTCACCTTTCCTTCGCCAGAGATAAACATTGAGACTAAATGATGCCACTGAAAGCACGAGGAAGACACCCAGAGCTGCCATCCAAGGACGGGCGTTGTGGAAAAAGGGAGCTGAGAAACAAAAACACAGCAGGAAAAGGGCTCACTTTGCACTCCTGTGTAGGAGGAAAACGAAAGGGAGAAAGAAAAACTCCAAGTTCTAACTCATCGTCAGGGTTTTGCCTGGGACGGAATGAACAAGTGGACGTCATCGCTTGCAGCTATTGAGGGATGGGATGTTTTGGATTTGGGATGAGAAGCAGCGATGGGAGCGCACTGATGGTTTTGGGTGTCGCTGGGCAGTCGAGGAATGGTCTGCTCCTCACACCACCCCACCAGCGAGTGGGCTTGGGGGACGCAAACAGCTGGGACAAAACCCGTTACTCTTCCCATTCTCTATCCCATCCCAATGGTGGGGAATGAGCGAGGGGCTGCGCGGTGCCGGCTCTGGGCTGGGATTACACCACCCCACTCCTAAAGCCTTGTGCTGGGAGCCCCGGGCTCAAGGGGACATCGTCCTCTCCAGCGCACAGACATCCCAATGCTCCCCTGAAGCCCGCCAGGCTCAGGTTATCTCCTGTGCTAAAGCTCACCTGCGGGTGCACCCCCTCCCATTCCCCCACCCCCCGCACGTTTCTCCAGCCCCCCTAGATCAAACCGCTCCCCACTCAAGCGCAGCCAACCCCAGCCCCGCTGCCATCCTGCACCTGAGATGTGCAGGGACGACGCCTGCTCCTGCTCCAGGCGGCTGTTCCTCACCACGCACGACAAGTTCCCATCGCCCTTCCCGCTCACCACGACGACATCTTGGATCTCAAACAGGCCCCTCTCGTCAGAGGAACGTCTCTGGGAGACCGAGGGCAGACGCTGCCCGTTGGCAGCCTTCCACAGCACCTCCGGTTGTGGGTACCAGCCGGCCGATCCACACACCACCCGGATGCCTCCGTCCTGGTGAGCCTCCAGAGAGATGAGAGGGACGGAGCCCATGGCTGGGGGAAGAGCCCGCCGTTGGGCTGAGTTAGGGATGGACTCGGCTCAAAGGCAAAGACCCAACCCCGTACCAGACACATCCCATTGTCCCGAGGGGGCTGTGGGACCACGCACGTGCTCCTCACACCACCCAAACCACCCCAACGTGTGCAGGAACCGGAGAGCATTGATGCCCAATGACCCCACATCGCCCATAAAACAGCCCGGCAGAGGAGGACCCAGAGGCCGAGCAAGGTCTCTGCCCTCTCCCGGCCTTGTCCAAGAAGCCCTGAGGCTTCCAGACGAGGCGCCAGGTCTCCTCCGGCACAAACGGCAAAGGCAAAGCAAGGATCCAGCTGGTGGCACCTGGGAAGAGGGCTCTTCCCAACGCCAGGCACAGCGGTAGCTCCCATCCTGGGCTCGCTTGGCAGCCCAGGCCCTGAGCCCAAGCAGCTGCTCAGCAGCTTCTCCCCTCTGCCCTCACAACACCTCGAGGACACCACAGAGACACAAAGCCACCTCGTTTGTGCCACTCTGCCCCCAAAAACACCTCCAGCACCATGTCTGTGCTCCTTCCTGGGCAGGCACGGATGGGAAGGGTCCCCTTCAACCCGCCCTCTGTCAAGGTCTATTGGCCTTTGGCATTGGATGGATGGATGTGAGGATGGGACAGAGGTCTGGGAGGGACACACCAACCCAGGGACACCTGAACCACCCCCAGGAAACACCGCACCACCCACAAACCTGCCACCTCCAGCTCCACCATGGCTTCTTCATAAGTGGTAGCATCCTGCACGGTGCAGACATACTGGCCATCATCAGAGGGTCTCACCCCAGCGAGTCGCAAGTCCAGGGTCCCACCGGAGAGACCATCTCTGACCAACTCTGTCCTTCCAGTGTATTCCTTCATCTTTGCCCCATACAGGTCCTCTCCATTTCGGTAGAGATGCACGATTTCAGAGAACTGGTGCCGGATCCACCTGATCTCCAAGCTCCGAGCGTCCGCGCGTGGGGACAAGTGACACGGCAGCACGACGTCCTGCCCCACGGTGGCAAGGAGAGGTCGGTCTGGTCCCACCACTCTGAACTCAGCTTGGGGACGGAGAAGGACACAGAGAGACGGAGATTGCGCCCACGTTAATTCGGGGCGTTGCATGGCAAGGGGCGAGCGTGGCGTGAGCGGTGCCCGCTCCATCCCGCGGGTGTCTCTTTGCCCCCACCCCGTGCTCCAAAGAGCCTGGAGACACTGGAGAGGGAGTGGGAGGACTCCAAGGAGAAGGAGGTTCCCTGGGAGTGGGAACTGCTCCAGAAAGTCACCCCCAACCCCGAAAATAGCCCCCAGCCCGGCCAGCCCTGGGAGAAGGGACAAACGCTTTAGGGGAGCACTGCGGGACGGGACTGAAGGTGTCCCAGGGCAAGGGACGTGGGGGTGGCATCAAGAGCCAAAGTGAAAGTGAAACCCATCCGCGGCCGAGCTCTGGGCTCAGCTCCTCCTGCCCCACGGCACCTCCCCTGCCCCACATCTGCCCCCCGCAGCGGGCTCAGCGCCCCCAGCCCTGCAGGATCCCTACCTGATCCCAGGCGGAGCACGTGGAGAGTCAGGAAATAACTCAGGAGGCCCCTGGGGCTGGCGGGGAACCCCATCTGCGGGCGCAGCTGGAGAAGAGGGTGGGAAGGGAGGCAGAGGGAGGGCAAGGGGGCGTTACAGCCGCCGGGGAGGGGATGGGGAAGAAGGGCTGCACCCGCCCCCAGGGAGGCTCCAGAAATCCCACCAAACCCCCCGCACCCTGCCGTCGGGAGGAACCGTCGGTCGAGGGCAGGACGGGCCCACGCCGCGGCTCCCGCTGCAGCCCCTGCTCTGCCCCACTGCCCCCCTCCCCCCTGGGTTTCTTCTGAACCCCTCATACGAGACTTTAAATTAATTAGAGATTCTTAATGCCCTGCGGAAAGGAAATTCACTCACCGGACGGGTACCATCTGCAGGAGGCACCTGGTAACTCCCAACACCTCCAAGCTTTGTGCGGTTTTCCAGGAACAGGATTATGGGCTTTGGAGTGACTCCAGGCTCCACCCCGCCCCCGAGGCCAGGGGAAAAAGAAGAAGAATGAAAGTAGGAAAAAGAAGAAGAAAAGTGGGAAAAGAAGAAGAAAAGTGGGAAAAAGAAGAAGAAAAGTAGGAAAAGAAAGAGAAAAGTGGAAAAAAGAAGAAGAAAAGTAGGAAAAAGAACAAGAAAAGTGGGAAAAAGAAGAAAAGTGGGAAAAAGAAGGAGAAAAGTAGGAAAAGAAGAAGAAGAGTAGGAAAAAGAAGAAGAAAAGTGGAAAAAAGAGGAAGAAAAGCAGGAAAAGAAGAAGAAAAGTAGGAAAAGAAGAAGAAAAGTGGAAAAAAGAAGAAGAAAAGTAGGAAAACAAGAGGAAAAGTGGGAAAAAGTAGATGAAAAGTAGGAAAAGAAGAAGAAAAGTGGGAAAAAGAAGAAGAAAAGCAGGAAAAGAAGAAGAAGGATAGTGGGAAAAAGAAGAAGAAAAGCAGGAAAAGAAGAAGAAAAGCAGGAAAAGAAGAAGAAAAGTGGGAAAAAGAAGAAGAAAAGTAGGAAAAGAAGAAGAAAAGTGGGAAAAAGAAGAAGAAAAGTGGGAAAAGAAGAAGAAAAGCAGGAAAAGAAGAAGAAAAGTGGGAAAAAGAAAGAGAAAAGTAGGAAAAGAAGAAGAAAAGTGGGAAAAAGAAGAAGAAAATTGGAAAAAGAAGAAAAGTGGAAAAAGAAGGAGAAAAGTAGGAAAAGAAGAACAACAGTGGAAAAAAAAAGAAGAAAAGTGGGAAAAAGAAGAAGAAAAGTGGAAAGAGAAGAAGAAAAGTAGGAACGAGAAGAAGAATAGTGGAAACGAAGAAGAAAAGTGGAAAAAAGAAGAAGGAAAGTAGGAAAAGAAGGAGAAAAGTGGGGAAAAGAAGAAGAAACGCAGGAAAAGAAGAAAAAAGTAGGAAAAAGAAGAAGAAAAGTGGAAAAAAGAGGAAGAAAAGCAGGAAAAGAAGAAGAAAAGTAGGAAAAGAAGAAGAAAAGTGGAAAAAAGAAGAAGAAAAGTAGGAAAACAAGAGGAAAAGTGGGAAAAAGTAGATGAAAAGTAGGAAAAGAAGAAGAAAAGTGGGAAAAAGAAGAAGAAAAGCAGGAAAAGAAGAAGAAGGATAGTGGGAAAAAGAAGAAGAAAAGCAGGAAAAGAAGAAGAAAAGTGGGAAAAAGAAGAAAAAAAGCAGGAAAAGAAGAAGAAAAGTGGTGGAACCTCCCCAGTGCCCAGGACGGGGGGACGGTCGCGGCCCCGGTGCTGCTGGCCACGCCGGTCTTGAGACAGGCCGGGACGCTGGTGGCCACCTCGGCCACCTGGGCGCGCATTCGTCCATCTCTCGACCAACACCCCCAGGTCCTTTTCTGCCGGGGAGGGCTCCAGCCGCTCCTCCCCCAGCCCCCAGCGTCCATGGGGTTGGTGTGACCCATGGGCAGGACCCGGCACTTGGCCTTGGGCAACCTCCCACCAACGCCTTGGGCCCATCCATCCGACAGCTCTGGATCCCTCCGTAGATCCATCCATCCCACCCTCCGGCACATCAACGCTCCCACCAACGCCTTGGGCCCATCCATCTAACCGGATCCCTCCGTAGATCCATCCATCCCACCCTCCGGCACGTCAACGCTCCCACCAACGCCTTGGTCCCATCCATCCAACAGCTCTGGATCCCTCCATAGATCCATCCATCCCACCCTCCGGCACATCAACGCTCCCACCAACGCCTTGGACTCATCCATCCGACAGCTCCAGATCCCTCTGTAGATCCATCCATCCCACCCTCCGGCACATCAACGCTCCCACCAACGCCTTGGGCCCATCCATCCGACACCTCCGGATCCCTCCCTAGATCCATCCCACCCTCCGGCACGTCAACGCTCCCACCAACGCCTTGGACCCATCCATCCGACACCTCCGGATCCCTCCGTAGATCCATCCATCCCACCCTCCGGCACATCAACGCTCCCACCAACGCCCAAGGGGTTCCGAGGGGTCCCCAAGGGTTTCCAAGGGGTCCCAAGGGGTTCCAAGGGGTCTCCAGGGTTCCAAGGGGGTCCCCAAGGGTTTCCAAGGGGTCCCAAGCGGTTCCAAGGGGTCACAAGGGGGTCCCCAAGGGTTTCCAAGAGGGTCTCCAGGGTTTCCAAGGGGTCCCAAGGGGTTCCAAGGGGGTCCCAAGGGGTCCCAAGGGGTTCCAAGGGGTCTCCAGGGTTCCCAAGAGGGTCCCCAAGGGTTTCCAAGAGGGTCTCCAGGTGGGTCCCAAGGGTTTCCAAGGGGTCCCAAGGGGTTCCAAGGCGTCACAAGGGGGTCCCCAAGGGTTTCCAAGGGGTCTCCAAGGGGTTGCAAGGGGTTCCAAGGGGTCTCCAGGGTTCCCAAGGGGTCCAGGGGTTTCCAAAGGGTCCCATGGTGTTCCAACGGGGGTCCCCAAGGGTTTCCAAGTGGTTCCCAGGGGATCCTGGCCCCCTTGGACTCCCCCCGGGGGGGTGGTGGGGTGGTTTTAACCTTACGTCAGTAATGTAGGACCAGGCAGCGGCTCCCACGCCGTTGCCCATCCCCCCGCGTTGTGGGGTGGGGGGGGGGAGGGGAGAAGAGGGAGAAAAGGGGCGGGAAAAAGACCCTCGCGGGTTGGGGGGCAGGCAATCGAATAGAGGAGCAATGGGCGAGGAAAAGACCGATATTTATTGTAAAATAATGTACGGGATAAAGCGACCCGACGCTGAGTTGCCCTCCCCACCCGAGCGCTGGTTGCCCGGCCCGTCCCCAGCGGCGACGGCGGGTCCCGGCCCCCCCACCCCACCCCCGGCAGCGACCCCCCGTTTCTATCCCCAACGGGACGCCCGTGGGGCGGAATATCCCTTTTGGGCGCCTTCTCCCGGCCGCGCTCCCGCTGGGCTGCGACGGGGAAGGCGAAAAAAAAGAAAAAAGCCCTCGACTGACGGACGGAAACGTCTCTCGGCCGCGTCCCGACGTCGTGTTCTCGCCCGCTAAATCCAAAAAGGCAACCCAGAGCCGAAGGAAAATTCCCTCCATCAAAGCCAAAAGGATGACACCCCCCCCCAGCCGCTCACAGCCTCCCGGAGGGGACACGACACCCCGCAGCGACCCCCCTCCGTCCCCTGCCCCTCACTCCCCCTCTGCTCCCTGGGCTGGGGCACAGGGATGGACGTCTCCCGCGGGATCCAGGAGAGGAGCGTGGGGAGTCTCCGGAGAAGGGCAGGGGCTGCCGGTGGCCGGGGAGGGGAGGGAAGGGGGGATGAGGGTCTGGGGGACGCTGCCCCTCAGGCACAGCTGGGTTTTCTCTGTTTCTACCCAAAACCAGGGGCGCAGGGTCTCCCCTTTGAACGAGGCTGGTGGGAACGTGAAGATCTCGACCCCGGTGTCGGCATCGAGGAAAGTCACCAGCCCCCGGGCGCAGTCCAGACAGACCCAGATCCTGCTGGGGAGCGGGGACTGGGGAAGGAAGGTGGGAGGAGAGGTGAGAGACATGAACTGCCCATAGCAGTGCTGCACTGCCCAGACCCCTCCTTCAGGGCTCCAGTCCGAGAACCTCTTCCTCTCCACAGACTCCTTGGCCACCCCAACAGCCCACCACGAGTCACCTCCCACCTCCACCTCCACCTCCACCTCCACCTCCCAGCAGTGTCTCCCCTCCCGGAACCCCTCCTGGCCAAAAACGCAGAAATAATAGGTAAATCTCTCCGGGATGTCGGGCAGGTCCCGCTCTTCTCTTTGCCACCTCACGCGCCTCTGATCGTCCGACAGGACGAGTTGGGAATGAGCCGTGTTTGGATCCAGGGTCACCACATCTGCAGGGGACAGGAGGAGCCGCAGCATCAGAGCTCAGTCCCGGGCAGGTTTCACCCCCTCGGGGACAGGACCTGGCCCCCAGGGCAGGAGACTGGGCATCTCCTTCCTCCTCTCCATCCCCACCGCGGGGCCGGCCCCAGCACGGCCACGGCCGAGCTCGGTCCCGTGGGAAGAGGCACCGGTGGGGCTGCAGCCCGCGCAGGGAGGAGCAGGACGGGGAGGCAGGGGCTGGGCTGGGCAGCGCACGGGGTCTCAGGGGGTGGTGGCTCCTCTGGGGCCCAAGGGGGTGACTCAGAATGGGACGAAATTGCAAGAAAACGGGGCGAGATACAGCCCAGTGCCATGGTCTGGGGGGTCTGAGACACCAACACGACCCGGGATGGCCAGTCCCCCTTCAGTGGCCACCCAGTGCCTTCACTGGCCACCCAGTTACACCTCCCGCAGAGGGAAAGGGAGGAGAACCACCCATAAAAATACAGTAAAATACGCAATTACCTGGATTTTCAGGAAGCAGGAACTTTCTCCACGCTACAAGGAGGGACAAGAGCAAGGTCACGTCCCACGGCCGGTCCCCAGGGAGTTGGGGCAAGGGAGAGGGTCCATCCCTGGGCCGGTGCCCCCGGCCGCCCACCCTCCCGGGCACGTCCCCTGGGGGTTTGTTGGGATCCAAGGGATGGAGGGATGGAGGGGACGGACACAGCGGGAAAGGGCCGAGCAGAGATCACCCGGGAGAGGACACCGAGCCACAAGGAGATCACGGAGACTCACCCAACCGTGCAGCTTGTTCCTCTGGAATGGAAAAAAAGAAGCGATGAGTGATGAGAGGGGACGGCTTCTCATCCCATGGCTGCTCCTTTAGGAGCGCACAGAGCTCGAGGAGAGCTCAGAGAGTTTGGGGGGTGGGAAAAGACCACAAAACCCTGTGAATGGCCCCCTCCAGCCAGGTCATGTCCCACGGCCGGTCCCCAGGGAGTCTGGCCAAGGGAGAGGGTCCATCCCTGGGCTGGTGTCCCCCAGCTGCCCACCCTCCCAGGCACATCCCGTTGGAGTTTCCCCACCCCCAGGGGATGGAGGGATGGAGGGGCCAGGCAAAGGGGGATAGGGCCTAGCACAGAGCACCCGGGAGAGGACACGGAGCCAAGAGGAGATCACGGAGACTCACGCATTGCCGCGTCTCGTTCCTCTGGAAAGGATAAAGAAAGTCAATCAGTGATGAGAGGGGACAGCTTCTCATCCCACAACTGCACCCGCAGGAGTTGGCAGAGCCCTTCTGTTTGGGGAGGGGGAAAAGAGCCCTTGGCTCCCGGGGGGGCTCCCTCCAGCCTGGTTATGTCCCATGGATGGTGGCCAGTGGGTCTGGGCAGGGGAGAGGGTCCATCCCTGGGCTGGTGTCCCCCAGCTGCCCACCCTCCCAGGCACATCCCCTTGGGGTTTCTGCGGATCCAAGGGATGGAGGGATGGAACGGACGGGCAAAGGGGGGAAAGGGCCGAGCACAGAGCACCCGGGAGAGGACACCGAGCCAAGAGGAGATCACGGAGACTCACCCAGTGCTGCAGCTTTTTCACCTGGAAAGGAAAAAAAGAAGCGATGAGTGATGAGAGGGGACGGCTTCTCATCCCATGGCTGCTCCTACAGGAGCGCACAGAGCTCGAGGAGAGCTCAGAGAGTTTGGGGAGTGGGAAAAGACTCCCACACCCTGTGAATGTCCATCTCCAGCCAGGTCATGCCCCACGGCCGGTCCCCAGGGAGTCTGGCCAAGGGAGAGGGTCCATCCCTGGGCTGGTGTCCCCCAGCTGCCCACCCTCCCAGGCACATCCCCTTGGGGTTTCTGTGGAGCCAGGGGATGGAGGGATGGAGGGGACGGGCAAAGGGGGATAGGGCCGAGCACAGAGCACCCGGGAGAGGACACCGAGCCAAGAGGAGATCATGGAGACTCACTCAGTGCTGTGTCTCGTTCCCCTGGAAAGGATAAAGAAAGTCAATCAGTGATGAGAGGGGACAGCTTCTCATCCCACAACTGCACCCGCAGGACTTGGCAGAGCCCTTCTGTTTGGGGAGGGGGAAAAGAGCCCTTGGCTCCCAGGGGGGCTCCCTCCAGCCTGGTTCTGTCCCATGGATGGTGGCCAGTGGGTCTGGGCAGGGGAGAGGGTCCATCCCTGGGCTGGTGTCCCCCAGCTGCCCACCCTCCCAGGCACATCCCCTTGGGGTTTCCCTGCCCCCAGGGGATGGAGGGATGGAGGGGACGGGCACGGGGGGACAGGGCCGAGCACAGAGCACCCGGGAGAGGACACCGAGCCAAGAGGAGATCATGGAGACTCACTCAGTGCTGTGTCTCGTTCCCCTGGAAAGGATAAAGAAAGTCAATCAGTGATGAGAGGGGACAGCTTCTCATCCCATGGCTGCTCCTACAGGAGAAGGCAGAGCCCTTCTGTTTGGGGAGGGGGAAAAGAGCCCTTGGCTCCCGGGGGGCTCCCTTCAGCCTGGTTATGTCCCATGGATGGTGGCCAGTGGGTCTGGACAGGGGAGAGGGTCCAACCCTGGGCTGGTGTCCCCCAGCTGCCCACCCTCCCAGGCACATCCCCTTGGGGTTTCCCCACACCCAGGGGATGGAGGGATGGAGGGGACGGGCAAAGGGGGAAAGGGCCGAGCACAGAGCACCCGGGAGAGGACACCAAGGCAAGAGGAGATCACGGAGACTCACCCAACAGTGCAGCTTGTTCCTCTGGAATGGAAAAAAAGAAGCGATGAGTGATGAGAGGGGACGGCTTCTCATCCCATGGCTGCTCCTACAGGAGCACACAGAGCTCGAGGAGAGCTCAGAGAGTTTGGGGAGTGGGAAAAGACCACAAAACCCTGTGAATGGCCCCCTCCAGCCAGGTCATGTCCCACGGCCGGTCCCCAGGGAGTCTGGCCAAGGGAGAGGGTCCATCCCTGGGCTGGTGTCCCCCAGCTGCCCACCCTCCCAGGCACATCCCGTTGGAGTTTCCCCACCCCCAGGGGATGGAGGGATGGAGGGGACGGGCAAAGGGGGAAAGGGCTGAGCACAGAGCACCCGGGAGAGGACACCGAGCCATGACAGAGCTCCTGGAGACTCACCTAGTTCTGCATCTCGATTCCCTGGAAAGCAAAAATCAAATTAATGAGTGATGAGAGGGGACGGCTTCTCATCCCATGGCTGTTCCTGCAGGAGCAGGCAGAGCTGGCGAGACCCCAAACTCCTTGTGTTTGGGGAGTGGGAAAAGACCGTGTGGGTCCCAGAGCAGGTTCCCTGCCTCCCTTCTCCCCCAGCCACCCCTCCCGGGCACCCTGCATTGAAGCCTGACTTGAGCAGAGATTTAAGGCTCAGCCTGATTTAAGCTGACTGATGACGGGTCCCCACTTCTCCCCATGACTTAGGTCACCTCCTGGGCCCCGTTCCCAGCCCCAGTGCTCTCCACTCCCCTTCTGGGCTCCATCAACCCAGACCAACGACCACAGGGCGATCACGAGACACCCAGAGCCACGTCCCTCCCAGGGGGCTCCTTTCTCAGGAGGCTTCGCTGGTGGCAGGGGCCAGAAGGACTCACCCAGCATTCTGGACAGCCCCACTGCAAAGCAAAGGCAGAGGAAGAGGAGGTCAGGAGAGCAGCTGCTTCATCGGCGCTAACATCTCACCAGGGACTCTTGCACCGTCCCACCAGCCAGGTGCTCTGGCCACGCTCCCTGGCCTCCCACCCACACCCCGGGTCCTTGTCCCCATCCTTCCTGTGCCCAAAGAGCTTCTTTAATGAAGGCAAAACACCTTTTGACACGACTGTCATCCCCTTCTACGTACGTCCATGGGCCAGGGCTCAGCCTTGCTCCACCCCGATCCCCTCCATTCCATCCCCCCCGTGACAAACTCACCTTTCCTTCGCCAGAGATAAACATTGAGACTAAATGATGCCACTGAAAGCACGAGGAAGACACCCAGAGCTGCCATCCAAGGACGGGCGTTGTGGAAAAAGGGAGCTGAGAAACAAAAACACAGCAGGAAAAGGGCTCACTTTGCACTCCTGTGTAGGAGGAAAACGAAAGGGAGAAAGAAAAACTCCAAGTTCTAACTCATCGTCAGGGTTTTGCCTGGGACGGAATGAACAAGTGGACGTCATCGCTTGCAGCTATTGAGGGATGGGATGTTTTGGATTTGGGATGAGAAGCAGCGATGGGAGCACATTGATGGGTTTGGGTATCGCTGGGCAGTCGAGGAATGGTCTGCTCCTCACACCACCCCACCAGCGAGTGGGCTTGGGGGACGCAAACAGCTGGGACAAAACCCGTTACTCTTCCCATTCTCTATCCCATCCCAATGGTGGGGAATGAGCGAGGGGCTGCGCGGTGCCGGCTCTGGGCTGGGATTACACCACCCCACTCCTAAAGCCTTGTGCTGGGAGCCCCGGGCTCAAGGGGACATCGTCCTCTCCAGCCCACGGCCATCCCAATGCTCCCCTGAAGCCCGCCAGGCTCAGGTTATCTCCTGCGCTAAAGCTCACCTGCGGGTGCACCCCCTCCCATTCCCCCACCCCCCCCACGTTTCTCCAGCCCCCCTAGATCAAACCGCTCCCCCCTCAAGCGCAGCCAACCCCAGCCCCGCTGCCATCCTGCACCTGAGATGTGCAGGGACGACGCCTGCTCCTGCTCCAGGCGGCTGTTCCTCACCACGCACGACAAGTTCCCATCGCCCTTCCCGCTCACCACGACGACATCTTGGATCTCAAACAGGCCCCTCTCGTCAGAGGAACGTCTCTGGGAGACCGAGGGCAGACGCTGCCCGTTGGCAGCCTTCCACAGCACCTCCGGTTGTGGGTACCAGCCGGCCGATCCACACACCACCCGGATGCCTCCGTCCTGGTGAGCCTCCAGAGAGATGAGAGGGACGGAGCCCATGGCTGGGGGAAGAGCCCGCCGTTGGGCTGAGTTAGGGATGGACTCGGCTCAAAGGCAAAGACCCAACCCCGTACCAGACACATCCCATTGTCCCGAGGGGGCTGTGGGACCACGCACGTGCTCCTCACACCACCCAAACCACCCCAACGTGTGCAGGAACCGGAGAGCATTGATGCCCAATGACCCCACATCGCCCATAAAACAGCCCGGCAGAGGAGGACCCAGAGGCCGAGCAAGGTCTCTGCCCTCTCCCGGCCTTGTCCAAGAAGCCCTGAGGCTTCCAGACGAGGCGCCAGGTCTCCTCCGGCACAAACGGCAAAGGCAAAGCAAGGATCCAGCTGGTGGCACCTGGGAAGAGGGCTCTTCCCAACGCCAGGCACAGCGGTAGCTCCCATCCTGGGCTCGCTTGGCAGCCCAGGCCCTGAGCCCAAGCAGCTGCTCAGCAGCTTCTCCCCTCTGCCCTCACAACACCTCGAGGACACCACAGAGACACAAAGCCACCTCGTTTGTGCCACTCTGCCCCCAAAAACACCTCCAGCACCATGTCTGTGCTCCTTCCTGGGCAGGCACGGATGGGAAGGGTCCCCTTCAACCCGCCCTCTGTCAAGGTCTATTGGCCTTTGGCATTGGATGGATGGATGTGAGGATGGGACAGAGGTCTGGGAGGGACACACCAACCCAGGGACACCTGAACCACCCCCAGGAAACACCGCACCACCCACAAACCTGCCACCTCCAGCTCCACCATGGCTTCTTCATAAGTGGTAGCATCCTGCACGGTGCAGACATACTGGCCATCATCAGAGGGTCTCACCCCAGCGAGTCGCAAGTCCAGGGTCCCACCGGAGAGACCATCTCTGACCAACTCTGTCCTTCCAGTGTATTCCTTCATCTTTGCCCCATACAGGTCCTCTCCATTTCGGTAGAGATGCACGATTTCAGAGAACTGGTGCCGGATCCACCTGATCTCCAAGCTCCGAGCGTCCGCGCGTGGGGACAAGTGACACGGCAGCACGACGTCCTGCCCCACGGTGGCAAGGAGAGGTCGGTCTGGTCCCACCACTCTGAACTCAGCTTGGGGACGGAGAAGGACACAGAGAGACGGAGATTGCGCCCACGTTAATTCGGGGCGTTGCATGGCAAGGGGCGAGCGTGGCGTGAGCGGTGCCCGCTCCATCCCGCGGGTGTCTCTTTGCCCCCACCCCGTGCTCCAAAGAGCCTGGAGACACTGGAGAGGGAGTGGGAGGACTCCAAGGAGAAGGAGGTTCCCTGGGAGTGGGAACTGCTCCAGAAAGTCACCCCCAACCCCGAAAATAGCCCCCAGCCCGGCCAGCCCTGGGAGAAGGGACAAACGCTTTAGGGGAGCACTGCGAGACGGGACTGAAGGTGTCCCAGGGCAAGGGACGTGGGGGTGGCATCAAGAGCCAAAGTGAAAGTGAAACCCATCCGCGGCCGAGCTCTGGGCTCAGCTCCTCCTGCCCCACGGCACCTCCCCTGCCCCACATCTGCCCCCCGCAGCGGGCTCAGCGCCCCCAGCCCTGCAGGATCCCTACCTGATCCCAGGCGGAGCACGTGGAGAGTCAGGAAATAACTCAGGAGGCCCCTGGGGCTGGCGGGGAACCCCATCTGCGGGCGCAGCTGGAGAAGAGGGTGGGAAGGGAGGCAGAGGGAGGGCAAGGGGGCGTTACAGCCGCCGGGGAGGGGATGGGGAAGAAGGGCTGCACCCGCCCCCAGGGAGGCTCCAGAAATCCCACCAAACCCCCCGCACCCTGCCGTCGGGAGGAACCGTCGGTCGAGGGCAGGACGGGCCCACGCCGCGGCTCCCGCTGCAGCCCCTGCTCTGCCCCACTGCCCCCCTCCCCCCTGGGTTTCTTCTGAACCCCTTATACGAGACTTTAAATTAATTAGAGATTCTTAATGCCCTGCGGAAAGGAAATTCACTCACCGGACGGGTACCATCTGCAGGAGGCACCTGGTAACTCCCAACACCTCCAAGCTTTGTGCGGTTTTCCAGGAACAGGATTATGGGCTTTGGAGTGACTCCAGGCTCCACCCCGCCCCCGAGGCCAGGGGAAAAAGAAGAAGAATGAAAGTAGGAAAAAGAAGAAGAAAAGTGGGAAAAGAAGAAGAAAAGTAGGAAAAAGAAGGAGAAAAGTATGAAAAGAAGAAGAAAAGCAGGAAAAAGAAGAAGAAAAGTAGGAAAAAGAAGAAAAGTGGAAAAAGAAGGAGAAAGGTAGGAAAAGAAGAAGAAAAGTGGAAAAAAGAAGAAGAAAAGTAGGAAAAAGAAGAAGAAAAGTACGAAAAGAAGAAGAAAAGAAGGAAAAATAAGAAGAAAAGCAGGAAAAAGAAGAAGAAAAACAGGAAAAAAGAAGAAAAGTAGGAAAAAGAAGGAGAAAAGTAGAAAAAGAAGAAGAAAAGTAGGAAAACGAAGAAAAGTGGAAAAAGAAGGAGAAAAGTAGGAAAAGAAGAAGAAAAGTGGAAAAAAAGAAGAAGAAAAGTAGGAAAAGAAGAAGAAAAGTGGAAAAAGAAGGAGAAAAGTAAGAAAAGAAGAAGAAAAGTGGGAAAAAGAAGAAGAAAAGTGGTAAGAAGAAGAAGAAAAGCAGGAAAAGGAAGAAGAAAAGTGGAAAAAGAAGAAGAAAAATAGGAAAAAGAAGAAGAAAAGCAGGAAAAGAAGAAGAAAAGTGGTGGAACCTCCCCAGTGCCCAGGATGGGGGGACGGTCGCGGCCCCAGTGCTGCTGGCCACGCTGGTCCTGAGACAGGCCGGGACGCTGGTGGCCACCTCGGCCACCTGGGCGCGCATTCGTCCATCTCTCGACCAACACCCACAGGTCCTTTTCTGCTGGGGAGGGCTCCAGCCGCTCCTCCCCCAGCCCCCGGCGTCCATGGGGTTGGTGTGACCCATGGGCAGGACCCGGCACTTGGCCTTGGGCGACCTCCCACCAACGCCTTGGGCCCATCCATCCGACACCTCCGGATCCCTCCGTAGATCCATCCATCCCACCCTCCGGCATGTCAACGCTCCCACCAATGGCTTGGGCCCATCCATCCAACCGGATCCCTCAGTAGATCCATCCATCCCACCCTCCGGCATGTCAACGCTCCCACCAACGCCTTGGGCCCATCCATCCAACCGGATCCCTCTGTAGATCCATCCATCCCACCCTCCGGCACGTCAGCACTCCCACCAATGGCTTGGGCCCATCCATCCAACCGGATCCCTCTGTAGATCCATCCATCCCACCCTCTGGCACATCCACGCTCCCACCAACACCTTGGGCCCATCCATCCGACAGCTCCAGATCCCTCCGTAGATCCATCCATCCCACCCTCCGGCACATCAATGCTCCCACCAACGCCCAAGGGGTTCCGAGGGGTCAGAAGGGGGTCCCCAAGGGTTTCCAAGGGGTCCCAAGGGGTTCCAAGGGGTCTCCAGGGTTCCCAAGGGCATCCCAAAGGGTTTCCAAGGGGTTCCAGGGGGGTCCCAAGGGGTTCCAAGGGGGTCCCAAGGGTTTCCAAGAGGGTCTCCAGGGTTTCCAGAGGGTCCCAAGGGTTTCCAAGGGGTCCCAAGGGGTTCGAAGGGGTCACAAGGGGGTCCCCAAGGGTTTCCAAGAGGGTCTCCAGGGTTTCCAAGGGGTCCCAAGGGTTTCCAAGGGGGTCCCCAAGGGGTCCCAAGGGGTTCCAAGGGGTCTCCAGAGTTCCCAAGGGGGTCCCCAAGGGTTTCCAAGGAGTCTCCAAGTGTTTCGAAGTGGTTCCCAGGGGGTCCTGGCCCCCTTGGACTCCCCCCGGGGGGGTGGTGGGGTGTTTTTAACCGTATGTCAGCAATGTAGGACCAGGCAGCGGCTCCCGCGCCATTGCCCGTCCCCCCGCGTTGGGGGGTGGGGGGGGGGGAGGGGAGAAGAGGGAGAAAAGGGGTGGGAAAAAGACCCTCCTGTGTTGGGGGGCAAGTGGTCGAATGGAGGAGCAACGGGTGAGGAAAAGACCAATATTTATTGTAAAATAATGTACGGGATAAAGCGCCCCGACGCCGAGTTGCCCTCCCCACCCGAGCGCTGGTTGCCTGGCCCATCCCCAGCGGCGACGGCGGGTCCCGGCCCCCCCACCCCACCCCCGGCAGCGACCCCCCGTTTCTATCCCCAACGGGACGCCCGTGGGGCGGAATATCCCTTTTGGGCGCCTTCTCCCGGCCGCGCTCCCGCTGGGCTGCGACGGGGAAGGCGAAAAAAAAGAAAAAAGCCCTCAACTGACGGACGGAAACGGCTCTCGGCCGCGTCCCGACGTCGTGTTCTCGCCCGCTAAATCCAAAAAGGCAACCCAGAGCCGAAGGAAAATTCCCTCCATCAAAGCCGAAAGGACGACACCCTCCCCAGCCGCTCGCAGCAGGAGGGGACACGACACCCCACAGCGACCCCCCTCCATCCCCTGCCCCTCACTCCCCCTCTGCTCCCCGGGCTGGGGCACAGGGATGGACGTCTCCCGTGGGATCCAGGAGAGGAGCGCGGGGAGTCTCCGGCGAAGGGCAGGGGCTGCCGGCGGCTGGGGAGGGGAGGGAAGGGGGGATGAGGGTCTGGGGGGTGCTGCCCCTCAGGCACAGCTGGGTTTTCTCTGTTCCTACCCCAAACCAGGGGCGCAGGGTCTCCCCTTTGAACGAGGCTGGTGGGAACGTGAAGATCTCGACCCCGGTGTCGGCATGGAGGAAAGTCACCAGCCCCCGGGCGCAGTCCAGACAGACCAAGATCCTGCTGGGGAGCGGGGACCGGGGGAGGAGGGTGCGACGAGAGGTGAGAGACGTGAACTGCCCATAGCTGTGCCGCACTGCCCAGACCCCTCCTTCAGGGCTCAGGAAGGGTCTCCCTCTCCTCTCCACAGACTCCTTGGCCACCCCAACAGCCCACCGCGACTCGCCTCCAACCTCCCCCTCCACCTCCACCTCCCAGCAGTGTCTCCCCTCCCGGAACCTCTCCTGGCCCAAAACGCAGAACCAATAGGTAATTCTCTCCGGGATGTCGGGCAGGTCCCGCTCTTCTCTTTGCCACCTCACGCGCCTCCGATCGGCCGACAGGACGAGTTGGGAATGAGCCGTGTTTGGATCCAGGGTCACCACGTCTGCAGGGGACAGGAGGAGCCGCAGCATCAGAGCTCAGTCCCGGGCAGGTTTCACCCCCTCGGGGACAGGACCTGCCCCGCGGGGCAGGAGACTGGGCATCTCCTTCCTCCTCTCCATCCCCACCACGGGGCCAGCCCCAGCACGGCCACAGCCGAGCTCGGTCCCGTGGGAAGAGGCACCGGTGGGGCTGCAGCCCGCGCAGGGAGGAGCAGGACGGGGAGGCAGGGGCTGGGCTGGGCAGCGCACGGGGTCTCAGGGGGCGGTGGCTCCTCTGGGGCCCAAGGGGGTGACTCAGAATGGGGCAAAAAGGCAAGAAAATGGGGCGAGATACAGCCCAGTGCCATGGTCTGGGGGGTCTGAGATACCAACATGACCCGGGATGGCCAGTCCCCCTTCAGTGGCCACCCAGTGCCTTCACTGGCCACCCAGTTACACCTCCCGCAGAGGGAAAGGGAGGAGAACCACCCGTAAAAATACAATAAAATACGCAATTACCTGGATTTTCAGGAAGCAGGAACTTTCTCCACACTACAAGGAAGGACAAGAGCAAGGTCACGTCCCACGGCCGGTCCCCAGGGAGTCTGGCCAAGGGAGAGGGTCCATCCCTGGGCCGGTGTCCCCCGGCCACCCACCCTCCCAGGCACATCCCCTGGGGGTTTGCTCGGATCCAGGGGATGGAGGGGATGGAGGGGACGGACACAGCGGGAAAGGGCCGAGCAGAGAGCGCCCGGGAGAGGACACCGAGCCAAGAGGAGATCACAGAGACTCACCCAGTGCCGCATCTTGTTCATCTGGAAAGGAAAAAGGAAGTCAATCAGTGATGAGAGGGGACAGCTTCTCATTCCACAACTGCACCCGCAGGAGTTGGCAGAGCCCTTCTGTTTGGGGAGGGGGAAAAGAGCCCTTGGCTCCCAGGGGGGCTCCCTCCAGCCTGGTCATGTCCCATGGATGGTGGCCAGTGGGTCTGGGCAGGGGAGAGGGTCCATCCCTGGGCTGGTGTCCCCCAGCTGCCCACCCTCCCAGGCACATCCCCTTGGGGTTTCCCCACACCCAGGGGATGGAGGGATGGAGGGGATGAGGAAGCGGGGGAAGGGCTGAGCACAGAGCACCCGGGAGAGGACACCGAGCCAAGAGGAGATCACGGAGACTCACTCAGTGCTGTGTCTCGTTCCCCTGGAAAGGATAAAGAAAGTCAATCAGTGATGAGAGGGGACAGCTTCTCATCCCACAACTGCACCCGCAGGACTTGGCAGAGCCCTTCTGTTTGGGGAGGGGGAAAAGAGCCCTTGGCTCCCGGGGGGGCTCCGTCCAGCCTGGTTATGTCCCACGGTCGGTCCCCAGGGAGTGTGGGCAAGGGAGAGGGTCCATCCCTGGGCTGGTGTCCCCCAGCTGCCCACCCTCCCAGGCACATCCCCTTGGGGTTTCCCCACACCCAGGGGATGGAGGGATGGAGGGGACGGGCAAAGGGGGGACAGGACTGAGCACAGAGCACCCGGGAGAGGACACCGAGGCAAGAGGAGATCACGGAGACTCACCCAACAGTGCAGCTTGTTCCTCTGGAATGGAAAAAAAGAAGCGATGAGTGATGAGAGGGGACGGCTTCTCATCCCATGGCTGCTCCTTTAGGAGCGCACAGAGCTCGAGGAGAGCTCAGAGAGTTTGGGGAGTGGGAAAAGACCCCCACACCCTGTGAATGGCCCCCTCCAGCCAGGTCATGTCCCACGGCCGGTCCCCAGGGAGTCTGGCCAAGGGAGAGGGTCCATCCCTGGGCTGGTGTCCCCCAGCTGCCCACCCTCCCAGGCACATCCCCTTGGAGTTTCCCCGCCCCTAAGGGATGGAGGGATGGAGGGGACGGGCACGGGGGGACAGGGTCGAGCACAGAGCAGCCAGGAGAGGACACCGAGCCATGACAGAGCTCCTGGAGACTCACCGAGTGCTGCATCTCGATTCCCTGGAAAGCAAAAATCAAATTAATGAGTGATGAGAGGGGACGGCTTCTCATCCCATGGCTGTTCCTGCAGCAGCAGGCAGAGCTGGCGAGACCCCAAACTCCTTGTGTTTGGGGAGTGGGAAAAGACCGTGTGGGTCCCAGAGCAGGTTCCCTGCCTCCCTTCTCCCCCAGCCACCCCTCCCAGGCACCCTGCATTGAAGCCTGACTTGAGCAGAGATTTAAGGCTCAGCCTGATTTAAGCTGACTGATGACGGGTCCCCACTTCTCCCCATGACTTAGGTCACCTCCTGGGCCCCGTTCCCAGCCCCAGTGCTCTCCACTCCCCTTCTGGGCTCCATCAACCCAGACCAACGACCACAGGGCGATCAAGAGCCGCCCAGAGCCACGTCACTCCCAGGGGGCTCCTTTCTCAGGAGGCTTCGCTGGTGGCAGGGGCCAGAAGGACTCACCCAGCGTTCTGGACAGCCCCACTGCAAAGCAAAGGCAGAGGAAGAGGAGGTCAGGAGAGCAGCTGCTTCATCGGCGCTAACATCTCACCAGAGACTCTTGCACCGTCCCACCAGCCAGGTGCTCTGGCCACGCTCCCTGGCCTCCCACCCACACCCCGGGTCCTTGTCCCCATCCTTCCTGTGCCCAAAGAGCTTCTTTAATGAAGGCAAAACACCTTTTGACACGACTGTCATCCCCTTCTACGTACGTCCATGGGCCAGGGCTCGGCCTCGCTCCACCCTGATCCCCTCCATTCCATCCCCCCCGTGACAAACTCACCTTTCCTTCGCCAGAGATAAGCGATGACGCCAAATGACGCCACTGAAAGCACGAGGAAGACACCCAGAGCTGCCATCCAGTGACGGGCGTTGTGGAAAAAGGGAGCTGAGAAACAAAAACACAGCAGGAAAAGGGCTCACTTTGCACTCCTGTGTAGGAGGAAAATGAAAGGGAGAAAGAAAAACTCCAAGTTCTAACTCATCGTCAGGGTTTTGGCTGGGATGGAATGAACAAGTGGACGTCATCGCTTGCAGCTATTGAGGGACGGGATGTTTTGGATTTGGGATGAGAAGCAGCGATGGGAGCGCACTGATGGTTTTGGTTGTCGCTGGGCAGTCGAGGAATGGTCTGCTCCTCACACCACCCCACCAGCGAGTGGGCTTGGCGGGGGGCGCAAACAGTTGGGACAAAACCCGTTACTCTTCCCATTCTCTATCCCATCCCAACGGTGGGGAATGAGCGAGGGGCTGCGCGGTGCCGGCTCTGGGCTGGGATTACACCACCCCACTCCTAAAGCCTTGTGCTGGGAGCCCCGGGCTCAAGGGGACATCGTCCTCTCCATTCCCACGGCCATCCCAATGCTCCCCTGAAGCCCGCCAGGCTCAGGTTATCTCCTGCGCTAAAGCTCACCTGCGGGTGCATCCCCTCCCATTCCCCCACCCCCCGCACGTTTCTCCAGCCCCCCGAGATCAAACCGCCCCCCCCCCCCCCAAGCACAGCCAACCCCAGCCCCGCTGCCATCCTGCACCTGAGATGTGCAGGGACGACGCCTGCTCCTGCTCCAGGCGGCTGTTCCTCACCACGCACGACAAGTTCCCATCGCCCTTCCCGCTCACCACGACGACATCTTGGATCTCAAACAGGCCCCTCTCGTCAGAGGAACGTCTCTGGGAGACCAAGGGCAGATGCTGCCCATTGGCAGCCTTCCACAGCACCTCCGGTTGTGGGTACCAGCCGGCCGATCCACACACCACCCGGATGCCTCCGTCCTGGTGAGCCTCCAGAGAGAGGAGAGGGACGGAGCCCATGGCTGGGGGAAGAGCCCGCCGTTGGGCTGAGTTAGGGATGGACTCGGCTCAAAGGCAAAGACCCAACCCCGTACCAGACACATCACATTGTCCCGAGGGGGCTGTGGGACCACGCACGTGCTCCTCACACCACCAAAACCACCCCAACACGTGCAGGAACCGGAGAGCATTGATGCCCAATGACCCCACATCGCCCATAAAACAGCCCGGCAGAGGAGGACCCAGAGGCCGAGCAAGGTCTCTGCCCTCTCCCGGCCTTGTCCAAGAAGCCCTGAGGCTTCCAGACGAGGCGCCAGGTCTCCTCCGGCACAAACGGCAAAGGCAAAGCAAGGATCCAGCTGGTGGCACCTGGGAAGAGGGCTCTTCCCAACGCCAGGCACAGCGGTAGCTCCCATCCTGGGCTCGCTTGGCAGCCCAGGCCCTGAGCCCAAGCAGCTGCTCACCAGCTTCTCCCCTCTGCCCTCACAACACCTCGAGGACACCACAGAGACACAAAGCCACCTCGTTTGTGCCACTCTGCCCCCAAAAACACCTCCAGCACCATGTCTGTGCTCCTTCCTGGGCAGGCACGGATGGGAAGGGTCCCCTTCAACCCGCCCTCTGTCAAGGTCTATTGGCCTTTGGCATTGGATGGATGGACGTGAGGGTGGGACAGAGGTCTGGGAGGGACACACCAACCCAGGGACACCTGAACCACCCCCAGGAAACACCGCACCACCCACAAACCTGCCACCTCCAGCTCCACCACGGCTTCTCCATAAGAGGCAGCATCTCTCACAGTACAGACGTACTGGCCATCATCAGAGGGTCTCACCCCAGCGAGTCGCAAGTCCAGGGTCCCACCGGAGAGACCATCTCTGACCAACTCTGTCCTTCCAGCGTATTCCCTCATCTTTGCCCCATACAGGTCCTCTCCATTTCGGTAGAGATGCACCGTTTCCGAGAACTGGTACCGGATCCACCTGATCTCCAAGCTCCGAGCGTCCGCGCGTGGGGACAAGTGACACGGCAGCACGACGTCCTGCCCCACGGTGGCAAGGAGAGGTCGGTCTGGTCCCACCACTCTGAACTCAGCTTGGGGACGGAGAAGGACACAGAGAGACGGAGATTGCGCCCACGTTAATTCGGGGCGTTGCATGGCAAGGGGCGAGCGTGGCGTGAGCGGTGCCCGCTCCATCCCGCGGGCGTCGCTTTGCCCACCCCGTGCTCCAAAGAGCCTGGAGACACTGGAGAGGGAGTGGGAGGACTCCAAGGAGAAGGAGGTTCCCTGGGAGTGGGAACCTGCTCCAGAAAGTCACCCCCAACCCCGAAAATGACCCCCAGCTCGGCCAGCCCTGGGAGAAGGGACAAACGCTTTAGGGGAGCACTGCGGGACGGGACTGAAGGTGTCCCAGGGCAAGGGACGTGGGGGTGGCATCAAGAGCCCAAGGGAAAGTGAAACCCATCCGCGGCCGAGCTCTGGGCTCAGCTCCTCGTGCCCCACGGCACCTCCCCTGCCCCACATCTGCCCCCCGCAGCGGGCTCAGCGCCCCCAGCCCTGCAGGATCCCTACCTGATCCCAGGCGGAGCACGTGGAGAGTCAGGAAATAACTCAGGAGGCCCCTGGGGCTGGCGGGGAACCCCATCTGCGGGCGCAGCTGGAGAAGAGGGTGGGAAGGGAGGCAGAGGGAGGGCAAGGGGGGGTTAGAGCCGCCGGGGAGGGGATGGGGAAGAAGGGCTGCACCCGCCCCCAGGGAGGCTCCAGAAATCCCACCAAACCCCCCGCACCCTGCCGTCGGGAGGAACCGTCGGTCGAGGGCAGGACGGGCCCACGCCGCGGCTCCCGCTGCAGCCCCTGCTCTGCCCCACTGCCCCCCTCCCCCCTGGGTTTCTTCTGAACCCCTCATACGAGACTTTAAATTAATTAGAGATTCTTAATGCCCTGCGGAAAGGAAATTCACTCACCGGACGGGTACCATCTGCAGGAGGCACCTGGTAACTCCCAACACCTCCAAGCTTTGTGCGGTTTTCCAGGCGCAGGACTATGGGCTTTGGAGTGACTCCAGGCTCCACCCCGCCCCCGAGGCCAGGGGAAAAAGAAGAAGAATGAAAGTAGGAAAAAGAAGAAGAAAACTGGGAAAAGAAAGAGAAAAGTGGGAAAAAGAAGAAGAAAAGTAGGAAAAGAAAAGAAAAGTATGAAAAGAAGAAGAAAAGCTGGAAAAAGAAGAAGAAAAGCAGGAAAAGGAAGAAGAGAAATAGGAAAAAGAAGAAGAAAAGTAGGAAAAAGAAGAAGAAAAGTAGGAAAAGAAGAAGAAAAGTAGGAGAAGAAGAAGAAAATTCGGAAAAAAGAAGAAAAATGGAAAAAAGAAGAAGAAAAGTGGGAAAAAGAAGAAGAAAAGCAGGAAACGAAGAAGAAAAGTAGGAAAAAGAAGAAGAAAAGTTGGAAAAGAAGAAGAAAAGTGGGAAAAAGAAGAAGAAAAGTAGGAAAAAGAAGAAGAAAAGAAGGAAGAAGAAAAAGAAATGTGGAAAAAAGAAGAACAAAAGTGGGAAAAAGAAGAAGAAAAGTAGGAAAAGAAGAAGAAAAGTGGAAAAAAGAAGAAAAGTAGGAAAAAGAAGAAGAAAAGTTGTAAAAGAAGAAGAAAAGTGGAAAAAAGAAGAAGAAAAGTGGAAAAAGAAGAAGAAAAGTAGGAAAAAGAAGGAGAAAAGTAGGAAAAGAAGGAGAAAAGTAGGAAAAAGTAGAAGAAAAGTAGGAAAAAGAAGGAAAGTGGAAAAAGAAGGAGAAAAGTGGGAAAAGAAGAAGAAAAGTAGGAAAAGAAGAAGAAAAGTAGGAAAAAAGAAGAAAAATCGAAAAAAGACGAAGAAAAGTGGGAAAAAGAAGAAGAAAAGTGGGAAACGAAGAAGAAAAGTAGGAAAAAGAAGAAGAAAAGTGGAAAAAGAAGGAGAAAAGTGGAAAAAGAAGGAGAAAAGTAGGAAAAAGAAGAAGAAAAGTGGAAAAAAGAAGAAGAAAAGTGGAAAAAGAAGAAGAAAAGTAGGAAAAAGAAGAAGAAAAGTGGAAAAAAGAAGAAAAGTAGGAAAAGAAGAAGAAAAGTGGAAAAAGAAGAAGAAAAGCAGGAAAAGAAGAAGAAAAGTGGTGGAACCTCCCCAGTGCCCAGGACAGGGGGACCGTCGCGGCCCCGGTGCTGCTGGCCACGCCGGTCCTGAGACAGGCCGGGACACTGGTGGCCACCTCGGCCACCTGGGCGCACATTCGTCCATCTCTCGACCAACACCCCCAGGTCCTTTTCTGCTGGGGAGGGCTCCAGCTGCTCCTCCCCAGCCCCCGGCGTCCATGGGGTTGGTGTGACCCATGGGCAGGACCCGGCACTTGGCCTTGGGCGACCTCCCACCAACGCCTTGGGCCCATCCATCCGACACCTCCGGATCCCTCCGTAGATCCATCCATCCCACCCTCCGGCACATCAACGCTCCCACCAACGCCTTGGACCCATCCATCCGACACCTCCGGATCCCTCCGTAGATCCATCCATCCCACCCTCCGTCATGTCAACACTCCCACCAACACCTTGGGCCCATCCATCTAACCGGATCCCTCCGTAGATCCATCCATCCCACCCTCCGGCACATCAACGCTCCCACCAACGCCTTGGACTCATCCATCCAACAACTCCGGATCCCTCCCTAGATCCATCCATCCCACCCTCCGGCACGTCAACGCTCCCACCAACACCTTGGGCCCATCCCTCCGACAGCTCCGGATCCCTCCGTAGATCCATCCATCCCACTCTCCAGCACATCAACACTCCCACCAACACCTTGGACTCATCCATCCGACAGCTCCGGATCCCTCCGTAGATCCATCCATCCCACCCTCCGGCACGTCAACGCTCCCACCAACGCCTTGGGCCCATCCCTCCGACACTTCCGAATCCCTCCGTAGATCCGTCCATCCCACCCTCCGGCACATCAACGCTCCCACCAACGCCTTGGGCTCATCCATCCGACAGCTCCGGATCCCTCTGTAGATCCATCCATCCCACCGTCCGGCACGCCTCCGTCGGTCAACTCGGGATCCCCCCACTTTGCCGGGATGGCGGAGGGCGGCTCGGGGTGGGGGTGGGGGGAGAATTTCCACAGGCTCCCTCGGGCGGATCCCGTCCCGTCCCGCCCCCATCGGCTTGTGTACGTCCAGGTATCCGGGTGTCCGGGCCAAGCGGGTCAATCTCGGTGACTCAGAGATTTACGCGGGTGGGGCCCCTCCCGTCCCCTCCCCTCCCCCTCCCCCGGAGGTGACACCCCCCGGGGCTGCCCCACCCCACCGGGACCCTATTTAAGGCCCTTCCCCCGCTGTCCCCCAGTGTCCCCGACGTCCCCCCGTGTCCCCGGCCATGGCCGGTCCCCAGCTGCCGTCAGCCCTCGGGCTCCTGCTGCTGTGCCTGTGCCTCCCAGGTGGGACTGGGAGGGACTGGGAGGGACTGGGATGGGGACTGGAATAGACTGGGAGGGACTGGGATGGAGACTGGGTCCCCCTTCTCACCCAGGGGACTGGGATAGGGAACTAGGATAGGGAACTGGGATATACTGGGAGGGACTGGGATGGAGACTGGGTCCCCCTTCTCACCCAGGGGACTGGGATAGGGAACTAGGATAGGGAACTGGGATATACTGGGAGGGACTGGGATGGAGACTGGGTCCCCCTTCTTGCCCAGGGGACTGGGATAGGGAACTAGGATAGGGAACTGGGATATACTGGGAGGGACTGGGATGGAGACTGGGTCCCTCTTCTCACCCAGGGGACTGGGATAGGGAACTAGGATAGGGAACTGGAATATACTGGGAGGGACTGGGATGGAGACTGGGTCCCTCTTCTCACCCAGGGGACTGGGATGGGGACTGGAATAGACTGGGAGGGACTGGGATGGAGACTGGGTCCCCCTTCTCGCCCAGGGAACTGGGATGGGGACTGGAATATACTGGGAGGGACTGGGATGGAGACTGGATCCCCCTTCTCGCCCAGGGGACTGGGATGGGGAACTATGATGGGGAATTGGGATATACTGGGAGGGACTGGGATGGAGACCGAGTTTCCCTTCCCACCCAGGGGACTGGGATGGGGACTGCGAGGACTGGGAGGGAACTGGAAGGAACTGGAGTAACCGGGAGGAACCCGGAGGGAGACTGGGATGGACTGGGAGGGAGACTGTGGGGAACTGGGACAGAAACTGGGATGGACTGCGGGTGACTGGGATGGATTGGGAGGGACTGGGATGGGAAGTGGGAGGGACCGGGAGGGACTGGGGTGGAGGCTGAATGGACTGGGATGGGAACCGGGAGGGACCGGGAAGGACTGGGATGGAGATGGGGGGGTTACTGGGATGGACTGGGATGGACTGGGATGGAGATGGGGGGTTACTGGGATGGACTGGGATGGACTGGGAGCCGGGGCAGATGCTGACCACCCCCCCCACCCACCCCCCCCCCACCTTTGTCCCAGTCGCCTCCGGCCGCTGCGACTCGAGCTCCCAGTTGGTCCCACTGACGGCCGGGGTGGATCCCTGCAAGGATCCCGCTGGATTCCTCAGCCCCCAACTGGGCGGGGACGCGGCCGGATCCTACGGAGGCGGCTCGGGATCCCATGGAAGCGGCTCGGGATCCTACGGGGATGGATCGGGATCCTACGGGGGCGGATCGGGAGCCTATGGCAGACCGGGATCCGGTGGGCCCTCGGGATCCTACGGGGGTGGATCCGGATCGGCGAGACCCAGCTCACATGGGGGAAGTGGATCCTATGGAGGACCCAGTTCGGGATCCTACGGAAGCGGTTCCGGATCGGGAAGACCTGGATCCCAGGGGGGAAGCGGTTCCGGATCGGGAAGACCTGGATCCCAGGGGGGAAGCAGTTCCGGATCAGGCAGACCTGGATCCCAGGGGGGAAGCGGATCCGGATCGGGCAGACCTGGATCCCAGGGGGGAAGTGGTTCTGGATCGGGAAGACCTGGATCCCAGGGGGGAAGCGGATCCGGATTGGGCAGACCTGGATCCCAGGGGGGAAGTGGTTCTGGATCGGGAAGACCTGGATCCCAGGGGGGAAGTGGATCCGGATCGGGAAGACCCGGTTCATCTCAAGGAGGATCCAGTTCGGGATCCTCTGGGACCGGATCGGGATCGGGGAGACCCGGATCCCAAGGAGGAAGCGGATCTGGATCCTATGGAGGCAGGCCAGGATCCTATGGGGGATCTGGATCCTATGGGGGATCCGGTTCTTATGGAGGATCTGGATCCTATGGAGGGGTGCCGGGATCCTATGGGGGATCGTATGGAGGATCCAGTTCAGGATCGGGCAGACCCGGTTCCCAGGGGGGCAGCGGATCCGGATCGGGCAGACCCGGAGGCCACGGAGGCAGCGGATCCCAGGGGGGCAGCGGATCCGGATCCGATAGGGGATCAGGCTCCTATGGGGACAGCTCGGGATCCTACGGGCTCCCCGAGGCCTACGGGGATGATTCAGGATCCTACGGGGAGTCGGGATCCTATGGGGGCGGATCGGGATCTTATGGGGGTGGGTCGGGATCATCTGGGGGATCAGGATCCTACGGAGGCGGATCGGGATCCTACGGCAGACCAGGATCCCATGGGGACGGATCGGGATCTTATGGGGGATGGGGATCCTACGGGGGCGGATCGGGATCCTATGGGGCATCGGGATCCTATGGGGGATCGGGATCCTATGGAGGCGGATCGGGATCTTCTGGGGGATCAGGATCCTACGGGGGTACCCGACGCCCTGGGTACAAGAATCCCGGGATCCCCTTCATACCGGGGCTGCGGGATCCCGCCCGGATCGGGGGTTACATCCCTGTGCGCCGGGGCCCCTCCGCGGGATCCCCTCAAGGATCCAGCTCCGGCTCCAGCTCTGGATCCCGTTTGGGATCTGGTTCCACTTGGGGATCCCGTCCCGGTGCGGGATCCAACTCGGGATCCGAGACCTACAGCTCCGGGACGGGATCCAGCAGCGGCTCCGGGACAGGATCCGGCCAATCCCAGGCCAGCTGCGGGGGCTGTGACAAATAGGGGACCTCCCCCCCCCCGGCTCCGTGTCCCAATAAAGTGGTCGGATGGTGGCACCGGCTCCGTCCCTGTCCCCGCACGGGTCCCCCCCACTCCCACGCGTGGCCCCACACGTGGCCCCACACCCACACGCGTCCCAGCGTGTCCCCACCTGGCCCGGCACTGGCTGAGCCGGTGGGGCCGGTCCGTGTCCGTGCTCGGGGACGGGGACGTCACGGGTGGGATGGGGACACCCACGGGGACACTGGGGACACGGGGCACAGGGACATCCAGGGGACGGGGACATCAGGGACAGGATGGGGACACCGGGGACATGGGATGGGGACACCCACGGGGACACTGGGGACAGAGACATCCAGGGGACGGGGACATCAGGGACGGGATGGGGACACTGGGGACACTGGGGACGGGGACATCAGGGATTGGATGGGGACACTGGGGACACTGGGGACAGGGACATCAGGGATTGGATGGGGACACCCACGGGGACACTGGGGACAGGGACATCCAGGGGACAGGGACATCAGGGATGGGATGGGGGTGTGGGGGACACTGGGGACAGGGACATCAGGAATGGGATGGGGACACCCAGGGGGACACGGGGCACAGGGACATCCAGGGGACGGGGACATCAGGGATGGGACGGGGACATCAGGGGTGGGATGGGGACACCGCGGACGGGGACATCAGGGACCGGGACATCAGGGATGGGATGGGGACACTGGGGATGGGGACATCGGGGATGGGGACATCAGGGGTGGCATGGGGACATGGGGGACACTGGGGACCCCAAAGGGACCAGTATGACCCCAAAGGAGACCAGTATGGCCCCAAAGGGACCAGTATGAGCCCAGAGGGACCAGTAGGAACCCAAAGGAGACCAGTATGAGCCCAAAGGGACCAGTATGAGCCCAAAGGAGACCAGTATGACCCCAGATGGACCAGTATGGCCCCAATGGAGACCAGTATGAGCCCAAAGGGACCAGTATGAGCCCTGAGGAGACCAGTGTGATCCCAAAAGGGACCAGTATGACTCCAAAGGAGACCAGTATGAGCCCAAAGGGACCAGTATGTCCCCAAAGGAGACCAGTATGTCCCCATAGGGACCAGTATGAGCCCAAAGGAGACCAGTATGGCCCCGTGTGGACCAGTATGAGCCCTAAAGAGACCAGTATGGCCCCAAAGGAGACCAGTATGGCCCCGTGTGGACCAGTATGAGCCCTAAAGAGACCAGTATGACCCCAAAGGAGACCAGTATGGCCCCAGAGGGACCAGTATGGGCCCTAAAGAGACCAGTATGGCCCCAAAGGAGACCAGTATGACCCCAGAGGGACCAGTAAGAGCCCAGAGGGACCAGTATAACCCCAAAGGGACCAGTACGGCCCCAGAGGGACCAGTATGAGCCCTGAGGAGACCAGTATGACCCCAAAGGGTCCCCACCGTGTGGGTGGGTGGGTGGGTGGGTGGGGGGTGTCCGCCCCGTCCCCGTCCCCGCACCCCTGGGTGCCCCCCACCCTCCGTGGGCGGCCGCGCCCTGGGGTTGGGTCGAAACCGACGGGCGGGAGGATCCCCTCCCCCGCACCCTTCCGGAAAAAAAAAAAACCACAAACCCCCAAAAAAACCAGTGCTCCCAGTGCTCCCGGTGCTCCCGGTGCTCCCAGTGCTCCCAGTTCTACCCCACTGGCAGCACCCATGGGTGCCTCCGGGACCCCCTGGGGGTCCTGCTCTCCCGGCTCCCCTGGATGGGCCCCTCCCCCCGCGGTAGGTGCCCTCCCCGATGGGGGTGTGGGGGTGGGGGGGGGTGTGGGGGGGGACACCTCTTTGGGTGGGGGGATGGAGGGACTTGGGGGTCCCGGGTGCCCTCTATGGGGGGATTTTGGGGGTCCCCGACGCCTGGGTGCCCTCTATGGGGGGGGGGGGGGGAATTTGGGGGTCCCAGATACTTGGGTGCCCTCTTTGGGTGGGGGGACGGAGGGATTTGGGGGGGTCCCGGACACCTGGGTCCCCTCTATGGGTCAGTTGGGGGTCCCAGATGCCTGGGTCCCCTCTATGGGGGGGGAATTTGGGGGTCCTGGACTTCTGGGTCCCCTCTATGGGGGTCAGTTGGGGGTCCCGGACACCTGGGTCCCCTCTATGGGGGGAATTTGGGGGGTCTTGGATTTCTGGGTCCCCTCTATGGGTCACTTGGGGGTCCCAGACACCTGGGTCCCCTCTATGGGGGTGACTTGGGGGTCCCGGACGCCTGGGTCTCCTCTATGGGTCAGGTGGGGGTCCTGGATGCCTGGGTCCCCTCTATGGGTCACTTGGGGGTCCCGGACACCTGGGTCCCCTCTATGGGGGTGACTTGGGGGTCCCAGCCACCTGGGTCCCCTCTATGGGTCAGTTGGGGGTCCCGGATGCCTGGGTCTCCTCTATGGGGGGGGAATTTGGGGGGTCCTGGACTTCTGGGTCCCCTCTATGGGTCAGTTGGGGGTCCCGGACACCTGGGTCCCCTCTATGGGGGTGACTTGGGGGTCCCGGACACCTGGGTCCCCTCTATGGGGGGAAATCTGGGGGGTCTTGCACTTCTGGGTCCCCTCTATGGGTCAGTTGGGGGTCCCGGACGTCTTGTTTTCCTCTATGGGGGGGGGAATTTTGGGGGTCCCAGACACCGGGGTCCCGTCTTTGGGGGTGACTTGGGGGTCCTGGACGCCTGGGTCCCCTCTATGGGTCACTTGGGGGTCCCGGACACCTGGGTCCCGTGTCCCCATCACTGACCCCTTTGTCTCCCCAGGTGTCACCACCCGCACCCTGCCCGTCCCCGACACCGTCCCCGTCCCCACCGTTGCCCCCGACACCGTCCCCAACACTGTCCCCGACACCGTCCCCGTCCCCACCGTTGTCCCCGACACCATCCCTGTCCCCAAGATTGTCCCCGAGGGCGTCCCTGCCACCGTCCCCGTCCCCGCCACCATCCCCGTCCCCAGCGTTGTCCCCAACACCGTCCCCGACACCGTCCCCGTCACCCCTCCTGGGATTGTCCCCAAGATTGTCCCCAAGATTGTCCCCTGCCACCATCCCCATCCCCACCGTTGTCCCCGACACCATCCCTGTCCCTGACACCGTCCCCGTCCCCACTGTTGTCCCCAACACCATCCCCAACACCGTCCCCGTCACCCCTCCTGGGATTGTCCCCAAGATTGTCCCCAAGATTGTCCCCTGCCACCATCCCCATCCCCACTGTTGTCCCCAACACCGTCCCCGACACCGTCCCCGTCACCCCTCCCGGGACCGTCCCCAAGATTGTCCCCGAGAGCGTCCCCGTCCCCACGGCCGCCCTGACGGAGGAGGAGGAGGAGGAGGCCGAGGCCGAAGGCCGCGTGATGGCGGCCCTGGGGCTCCTGGCCCCGGCTGCTGCAGGGACACCCCCCCCCCCCCCCACCAACCACCGTCGTGGCGCCCCCCCGGCCCCGACACCCTCCAACTGCGGGACCTGCTGCCCCCAAACCTCGACCCCCCCCCGCCCCGGGGACCAGCCCCCCCACCTGCCCCCCCCGGGGGGAGTCTTAAACTTGGGGGGGGGGAGGGTGGTCCTGGACACCTGGGTCCTTTTTTTGGGGGGGGCGGGTCTGGGGGGGTCCCGGACTCCTGGGTCCCTTTTTGGGGGGGTCTTGGGGGTCCCAGACGCCTGGGTCCTTTTTTTGGGGGGGGGGGGTCTTGGGGGGGTCCCGGACCCCTGGGTCCCTTTTTATGGGGGTCCCAGACTCCTGGGACCCCTTTTTTTTTTGGGGGGGGGGGCGCGGGTCTGGGGGGGTCCCGGACTCCTGGTTCCCTTTTTTGGGGGGTCCCAGACACCTGGATCCCCTTTTTTTTGGGGGGGGGTGGTTCTTGGGGGTCCCAGACACCTGGGACCCCTTTTTTAGGGGGGGGTTTGGGGGTCCCGGACCCCTGGGTCCCTTTTTGGGGGGGTCTTGGGGGTCCCGAACTCCTGTTTTTTTGGGGGGTCCCCGACTCCTGGGACCCCTTTTTTTGGGGGGGGGGTCTTGGGGGTCCCAGACACCTGGATCCCCTTTTTTTTGGGGGGGGGGAGGCGGGTCTGGGGGGTCCCGGACTCCTGGGTCCCTTTTTGGGGGGGTCTTGGGGGTCCCAAACACCTGGGTCCCTTTTTGGGGGGTCCCGTCCGCCTGGGCCCCCCCCCACCCCCTCTGTCACCTCCCATCCCACCCCCTCCCCCCGTCGCCCCCCCCCAGCTCAATAAACGATGCAGCCCCACGGCATGGCCCCGCTTGGTGGGGGGCGGGGGGGGGCTATGGGGACCCAGAGGGGCTGGGCTATGGGGTGGGGGGGCCATAGGGACCTGGCTGGGGGGGAGGGGGGGGCTATAGTGGGGGAGGGGGGGGGCTATGGGGTGAGGCTATAGAGGCCGGGTTATAGGGTCTGATCTATGGGGTGATCTATGGGGTGATCTATGGGGTGGGCTATAGGGGCCGGGCTATAGGGTCTGATCTATAGGGTGATCTATGGGGTGATCTATGGGGTGGGCTCTAGGGTCTGATCTATGGGGTGATCTATGGGGTGGGCTATAGGGGCCGGGTATAGGGTCTGATCTATGGGGTGATCTACGGGGTGGGCTCTAGGGTCTGATCTATGGGGTGATCTATAGGGTGGGCTTTAAGGTCTGATCTATGGGGTGATCTATGGGGTGGGCTCCAGGGGCTGGGCTCTCGGGTGAGCCATAGGGTGAGTCTATAGGGCCTGAGCTATAGGGCGGGGCGCTGCTACCGCAATGGGGTGACTCACGGGGTGTCACCCCCCCCCTCCCCCCACACCCTTCCGGCCCGGCCGGTCCCTGTGGGTCCCCACCCCCCAACCTCCCCGGGGGGGTCATCGAGCCCCACAACCACCCCACACACCCCCCCCCCCCCGGGGGGCACCCAGCCCCACAACCACCCCGGGGGGGGGGGGTCATTCAGCCCCACAACCACCCCCCAACCTCCCCCTGGGGGACACCCAGCCCCACAACCCCCGCCGGGGGGGTCACCCAGCCCCACATCCCTGCCCCACGGGCCCCACCCACCCCTGGGGTGGTTATAAGAGGCGGGGGGTGGGGGGGGCCCCTCCCAGTGCTCCCAGTGCTCCCAGTGCTCCCAGTGCCGCACTGGAGCTGGCTGACGCCGACAAAAGGTAGGACTGGGCCACTGGGGGGATACTGGGGGTCACTGGGGGCTACTGGGGGCACTGGGGGTCACTGGGGGGTCACTGGGGGGTCACTGGGGGTCACTGGGGGACACTGGGGGGGCACTGGGGGGCACTGGGGTCTACTGGGGGGCACTGGGGGGCACTGGGGGGCTACTGGGGGGCTACTGGGGGGTCACTGGGGGCTACTGGGGGCTACTGGGGGGCTACTGGGGGGCACCGGGGGGCTACTGGGCGGCACTGAGGGTCACTGGGGGCTACTGGGGGTCACTGGGGGTCACTGGGGGTCACTGGATGGCCCTGGGGACCCCATGTCTGGGGGGCACTGGGGGCCACTGGAGGGCCACTGGGGGCTACTGGGGGCACTGGGGGTCACTGTGGGGCAGTGGGGGGGCTACTGGGGGCTACTGGGGGTCACTGGGGGTCACTGGGGGACACTGGGGGGTCACTGGGGGGACACTGGGGGCTACTGGGGGCTACTGGGGGTCACTGGGGGGCACTGGGGGGCTACTGGGGGGCTACTGGGGGGTCACTGGGGGCTACTGGGGGCTACTGGGGGGCTACTGGGGGGCACCGGGGGGCTACTGGGCAGCACTGAGGGTCACTGGGGGCTACTGGGGGGCACTGGGGGGCACTGGATGGCCCTGGGGACCCCATGTCTGGGGGGCACTGGGGGCCACTGGGGGGCCACTGGGGGCTACTGGGGACACTGGGGGTCACTGTGGGGCAGTGGGGGGGCTACTGGGGGCTACTGGGGGTCACTGGGGGGTCACTGGGGGTCACTGGGGGACACTGGGGGGTCACTGGGGGGGCACTGGGGGGGCACTGGGGGACACTGGGGGGTCACTGGGGGGACACTGGGGGTCACTGGGGGCTACTGGGGGTCACTGGGGGGCACTGGGGGGCTACTGGGGGGCTACTGGGGGGTCACTGGGGGCTACTGGGGGCTACTGGGGGGCTACTGGGGGGCACCGGGGGGCTACTGGGGGGCTACTGGGGGGGCACTGAGGGTCACTGGGGGCTAGTGGGGGTCACTAGGGGGCTACTGGGGGCTACTGGGGGCAGGGACTGTGCCCAAATCTCTGCGTCCCCTGGTCTGGGGGGGCACTGGGGGTCACTGGGGGTCCCTGGGGGGGCACTGAGGGTCACTGGGGGCTACTGGGGGTCACTGGGGGTCACTGGGGGGCACTGGATGGCCCTGGGGACCCCATGTCTGGGGGGCACTGGGGGCCACTGGGGGGCCACTGGGGGCACTGGGGGTCACTGTGGGGCAGTGGGGGGGCTACTGGGGGCTACTGGGGGTCACTGGGGGGTCACTGGGGGTCACTGGGGGACACTGGGGGGTCACTGGGGGGGCACTGGGGGTCACTGGGGGCTACTGGGGGTCAATGGGGGCCACTGGGGACCACTGGGGGGCACCGGGGGGCACTGGGGGCCACTGGGGGCAGGGACTGTGCCCAAATCCCTGCGTCCCCTGGTCTGGGGGGGTCACTGGGGGTCACTGGGGGTCACTGGGAGGGCACTGGGGGGCACCGGGGGGCACTGGGGGGCTACTGGGGGGGCACTGAGGGTCACTGGGGGCTAGTGGGGGTCACTAGGGGGCTACTGGGGGCTACTGGGGGCAGGGACTGTGCCCAAATCTCTGCGTCCCCTGGTCTGGGGGGGCACTGGGGGTCACTGGGGGTCCCTGGGGGGGCACTGGGGGGGCACTGGGGGGCACTGGGGACCGTACCCGGACGCCTGTGTGCCCCCCCCGAGCCCCCCCCCGACCCCTCTCTCTCCCCCCCCTCCCCCCCAGCATGTCCGAACGCCGCCCCACGGCGCCCCCCGCCCCCCCCCAACCCCAGTCCCCCCCCTCGGGCTCCCCCCCGGCCCCCCAGAGCCCCCCCCGCCCCGACGATCCCGACCCACCGATGCCCGGGATCCCGGTGGCCCCGTGGCCACCCATCCCCGAGTGGGGCGGGGACGGGGACGAGCCACCCCCGGGCCGCGAGGGGACGTCGGGGACGAGGAGCAGCCGCTGAGCCCAGCCGGGGGTCGTCACCCGCCCCATGGAGCCACCACCGACCCGGGCCCCACCTTGGCCCCATGGACGTCCCCGGGAGGAGCCACCGTCGTCCTGGACCCACAGACCCCATAGATGTCCCCAACGAGAGCCACCGTCGTCCTGGACCCACAGATGTCCCCAAGAAGAGCCACCATCATCCTGGACCCCACAGACCCCATAGATGTCCCCAAGAGCCACCATCGTCCTGGACCCACAGATGTCCCCAAGAAGAGCCACAGTTGTCCTGGCCCCACAGACCCCATAGATGTCCCCAAGAAGAGCCACCATCATCCTGTTGACCCCATAGATGTCCCCAACGAGAGCCACCGTCGTCCTGGACCCACAGATGTCCCCAAGAAGAGCCACCATCGTCTTGGACCCACAAATGTCCCCAAGAAGAGCCACCATCATCCTGGACCCCACAGACCCCATAGATGTCCCCAAGAGCCACCATCGTCCTGGACCCACAGATGTCCCCAAGAAGAGCCACAGTTGTCCTGGCCCCACAGACCCCATAGATGTCCCCAAGAAGAGCCACCATCATCCTGTTGACCCCATAGATGTCCCCAACGAGAGCCACCATCGTCTTGGACCCACAAATGTCCACAAGAAGAGCCACCATCATCCTGTTGACCCCATAGATGTCCCCAAGGAGAGCCACCAACGTACTGGCCCCACAGACCCCACAGATGTCCCCAACGAGAGCCACCATCGTCCTGGACCCACAGATGTCCCCAAGAAGAGCCACTGTTGTCCTGGCCCCATTGACCCCACAGATGTCCCCAAGAAGAGCCACTGTCATCCTGTTGACCCCATAGATGTCCCCAAGAGCCACCATCATCCTGGCCCCACAGACCCCATAGACATCCCCAAGAAGAGCCACCATCGTCCTGTTGACCCCATAGGTGTCCCCAAGGAGAGCCACAGTCGTCCTGGACCCACAGATCCCACAGATGTCCCCAACAAGAGCCACTAATGTACTGGCCCCACAGATGTCCCCAAGAAGAGCCGCCATCATCCTGTTGACCCCATAGATGTCCCCGAGAGCCACCGTTGTCCTGGCCCCACAGACCCCATAGACATCCCCAAGAAGAGCCACCATCATCCTGTTGACCCCACAGATGTCCCCAAGGAGACCCACCGTTGTCCTGAACCCACAGATGTCCCCAAGAGCCACCATCATCCTGTTGACCCCATAGATGTCCCCAAGAAGAGCCACAGTCGTCCTGGCCCCATTGACCCCATAGATGTCCCCAAGGAGAGCCACTTTTGTCCTGGCCCCATTGACCCCATAGATGTCCCCATCGTCCTGTTGACCCCACAGATGTCCCCAAGAGCCACCATCGTCCTGGCCCCACAGATGTCCCCAATTAAAGACTCGTCTGGCCCCACTCTTGCTGCTGCCATCGGGGCGGGGGGCGGGGCTGAGACCTGACGCGCTCGGTGACAGGTCGGGGTGGGGGGGGGGCGGGGAGGGACACACACGAGCCAGGGACCCCCCCGGGGTGTCCCCTCCCTGTCCCCGCGGGGACCAGCCCAGAGACAGGGGACAAAGGTGACGCTGCTTCCATCTTTAATGGGGACACGGGGACGGGGACACGGGGACAGGATGGGGACAAGGACATGGGGACGGGATGGGGACAGGATCATGGGGACAGGGACACGGGGATGGGGACACAGGGACAGGATGGGGACAGGGACATGGGGACGGGACGGGGATGGGGACATGGGGACAGGATGGGGGCACGGGGACGGGATGGGGACGGGGACATGGGGACGGGAAGGGGACACGGGAACAGGGACATGGGGACAGAGACATGGGGACAGCACGGGGACACGATGGGGACAGGGACATGGGGATGGGATGGGGACAGGGACATGGGGACGGGGACGTGGGGACAGGACGGGGACACGGGAACAGGGACATGGGGATGGGACGGGGACACGGGGATGGGGACATGAGGACGGGGACATGGGGACAAGATGGGGACGTGGGGACATGGGGGGAGGGTGGGGACGGGGACGTGAGGATGGGGACATCAGGACAGGAGGGGGACAGGGACATGGGGACGGGGACGGGGACATGGGGACAGGAGGGGGACACGGGGACGGGATGGGGACATGAGGACGGGATGGGGACAGGGACATGGGGACGGGATGGGGACATGGGGACGGGATGGGGACAGGATCATGGGGACGGGATGGGGACAGGGACATGGGGACGGGGACATGGGGATGGGACGGGGACATGAGGATGGGGACATGGGGACAGGGACATGGGGACGGGGACGTGGGGACAGGACGGGGACACGGGAACAGGGACATGGGGATGGGACGGGGACAAGGGGATGGGGACATGAGGACGGGGACATGGGGACATGGGGGGAGGGTGGGGACGTCGGGATGGGGACATGGGGACGGGGACGTCAGGATGGGATGGGGACATGGGGATGGGACAGGGACATCAGGACAGGATGGGGACACGGATGGGGACACGGGGACGGGGACACGGGGACGGGGACACAGGGAGAGGACGGGGACGCGGTGACAGTGACGCGGTGTCCCTCGACTCTACGGCGCTTCCCGCCGTTCCCCCGAGTGTCCCCAACCTGGAGAGGGGACAGGGTGAGGGACGAGGCCGGACGCCGGGTCCCCTCCGTGTCCCCAAGGTCCCTCACGCCCCCTCCTGCCATGTCCCCACCCGTCCCCATACCGTGGCTCCCGCTGTCCTCGACGTCCCTGGACGCGGCCTGGCTCCCGGTGTCCCCGATGTCCCCAAGGTTGGAGCTTGGTGACGCCGCCCCGCTCCGGCCCTCGCCCAGGGTCCCCGGCCACCCCCGGTGTGGGGGACGTCCTTGGGGACGTGTCCCCTGTCCTGGGGGACGTTGGGATGGTCCTTGGGGACCTTGGGGATGAGCCTCTGGTCCTTGGGGACGTGTCCCTGGTCCTTGGGGACGTGTCCCAACCTCTTGGGGACATGTCTCCTGACCTTGGGGACATGTCCCATCACCATGGGGACGCGTCCCATCTCCTTGGGGACGTGTCCCTGGTCCTTGGGGACGTGTCCCAACCTCTTGGGGACGTGTCTCCTGACCTTGGGGACGTGTCCCTGGTCCTTGGGGACGTGTCCCAACCTCTTGGGGACGTGTCTCCTGACCTTGGGGACGTGTCCCTGGTTCTTGGGGATCCATCTCCGGCTCTTGGGGACACGTCCCCGTTCCTTGGGGACGTCGAGCTGGTCCTTGGGGCCACCTCCCCCATCCTTGGGGACGTGTCCCCTGTCTTCGGGGCCACCTCCCCGGTCCTTGGGGACGTCCCTCGGGTCCCTGACCCCACGTCCCCGAACCTCGGAGCCGCATCCTCGGCGCGTGGGGACGTCTGGGGGGACCTCGGAGACGTGTCCCCTGTCCGTGGGGACGTCCCTCGGGGCCTTGGGGTGACGGTTCCAAACCGGGGGGTGACTCCAATGTCCCCAAGCCGGAGGGTGGCCCTGGGGACGCCACCGTCCCCGAGGGGCCACCCGGGATGAGGTGGAAGAGCCGGAGCAGCGAGGCCAGGGCTTGTCCCCAAGGCTGCTCGGGGACAGGGACGGGGACGGGGACAGTCTCGGCGGGTCCTGGGGGGGGAGGGGGGGGGGGAGGTGACACGGGCAGGGACGGGGACGGGGACGGGGTCCCCCAGCCCCACAGACCCCATGGTCCCCCCCGGTGGCCTTGTCCCCATGTCCCCCAGTGTCCCCCCCATGTCCCCAATGTCCCCATGTCCCCTTTGTCCCCAGTGTCCCCTTTGTCCCTAATGTCCCCCTTGTCCCCCCATGTCCCCTTTGTCCCCATGTCCCCACTGTCCCCACGTCCCCACTGTCCCCATGTCCCCAATGTCCCTGTGTCCCCCACGTCCCCCACTGTCCCCCCATGTCCCCTTTGTCCCCAGTGTCCCCTCTGTCCCCATGTCCCCCAGTGTCCCCCCATGTCCCCGTTCTTCCCATGTGTCCCCATGTCCCCAATGTCCCTGTGTCCCCCACGTCCCCCACTGTCCCCCCCATGTCCCCTTGTCCCCCATTGTCCCCCCATGCCCCCCTTATCCCCCCTTTGTCCCCATGTCCCCCTTTGGCCCCGTGTCCCCACGCGTCCCCTCACCCCCCAGCAGCAGCAGCAGCGTCCCCAGTGCCACCGCGAGTGTCCCCGTCACCCCCATGGCGCTGCCCCGGCTCCCCTCCGTGTCCCCCACTTATAGGCGTGGGGACGTCCCCGGGTGGGGACACGGAGGGGGGTGGCCTTGCCCCGGGGCGGGGACAAGGGACGTGGCTGTCCCCACACCCTCCCAGGGCCGGGTGACAACGGACGGTCCCTGAGCCCCCCCCGCCATGCCCCCAGTGTCCCCCAATGTCCCCAAAGTCTCCCGTGTCCCCAACCTCCCCGGTGTCCCCAGTCCTCCCAGTCCCTCCTCGCTGTCCCCAGTGTCCTGCTGTCCCCAAACCGTCCCCCGATGTCCCCAGGCTCCCCGATGTCCCCAAATCCCCCATGTCCCTGGTGTCCCCAGTGTCCTGCTGTCCCAAACCGTCCCCGATGTCCCCAGTGTCCCCAAACCTTCCTTGATGTCCACAGTGTCCCCAGAGTCCTGCTGTCCCCGAAGCCTTTCTGATGTCCCCCCCAGCGTCCTTGGTGTCCCCAAACTCTCCTTAGTGTCCCCAGCCTCGCCAGTGTCCCCCGCGGCCTCATGTCCCCAAACCCTGCCCAGCGTCCTTGGTGTCCCCAAGCCCCTCCTGGTGTCCCCAGTGTCCCCAGGCTTCCCAATACCCTCAGTGTCCCCAATGTCCCCAAACCCTCCCCAGCGTCTCCAGTGTCCCCCAAATTCTCCCCAGTGTCCTGATGTCCCAGGTGTCCCCAAACCCTCCCTGGTGTCCCCGGTGTCCTGATGTCCCCAAACCCTCCCTGGTGTCCCCAGTGTCCCCAGAGCCCAGGTGTCCCCAAACCCTCTCTGGTGTCCCCAGGCTCCCCAGAGTCCAGATGTCCCCAAATATTCCCTGGCGTCCCCAGTGTCCTGGTGTCCTCAAGCCCTTCCTGATGTCCCCAGTGTCCTGATGTCCCCAAAACTCTTCCTGGTGTCCCCAGTGTCCTGATGTCCCCAGAGTCCAGGTGTCCCCAAACCCTCCCTGGTGTCCCCAGGCTCCTCAAGGGCCTGATGTCCCCAAACCCTTCCTGGTGTCCTCAGTGTCCCCAGTGTCCTGCTGTCCCCAAACCCTCCCTGGTGCCCACCCCCCCCCCCCATCCCCATGTCCCCGGCGCGTGGCCGAGCCCCGACGGCCACCCCCACCCCCCCCACCCCCCCCTGCGGTGGCACCTTGGGGACAATGACTCTTTGTCCGGACCCGCTGTCCCCAAGCCGGTGACAAGCCCGGACTCGCCGGTGGCCACCGGCCGTGACGCTCCCGTTCCCCACCCAAAGGGACCCAGGTGGCCGGGGCAGCCATGGCCGTGGCGGGGGGGGGGGAGGTTTATTGCTTCTTTTGGGGGAGGAGGGGGGGGGGTCAGACACACCCAGGGGTGAGGT